>NW_026057577.1:99914497-100180189 GCF_023721935.1 Panthera uncia | reverse complement strand
GGGGAGGGTGGGGGATGGGTATTGAGGAGGGCACCTTTTGGGATGAGCACTGGGTGTTGTATGGAAACCAATTTGACAATAAATTTCATATATTAAAAAAAAAAAGTCAAGGTGAAGTGAGAGCCACAAGATACAAATAGCTTGGGTCACTGAATTATTATTTGGAGGAGACCAATTGACTTGCATGAAACTGAGTTTAGCAAAAAATACAATTTTGTTGTATTATGGACCTAAGAGTTTGGGATTTTTTACTACAACATAGCTTAGCCTCACCAGTTTGTAAACTTGCACTGAAAGTTTATATACATAAATATTTATAGTCATAGTACATTTTCCTATTACTATCCTAGTGGATTTGATTTCTTAATACCTTATTAAATCACTTAGTAAGATTTTTACAATTATTTCACACAGCACTTGATTAAGATACAAAAATAATTTTAATTGAACACTACTCTGGTCAGTCACTGTGGACACTTTAAATCCTTTTGAGTTTTATTACCCTGACTTTAGAAATAAGAAACATGAACCACAGAGAAGCTAACTGGCTACTTGAGAGGATAGTTCTGTTTTGCATCCAATTTCCCTTCTTCAAGTCTTAGACTGAGTTTTCTTTAGGAATAGGTCCATTCCCCCATTCTCAGTCCAGATGTCTGAGGAGGGTTTTATAACTACATCTAGACTCATCCCCATTGCTATCAAGAATGATTCAAGGGTAAGCACATGATTTAAGCCAGTCCAGTCACAGTGAATTTTTATTTTTAGAATTTTTTAAACTGAGATTGAGATAAGTGAATTCACTCTTTATTCTGAATCTTAACTAGGAGTGAGGCATTCCCTGGACCTGCTGGAAACAATTTTTCAAATACATAGGGAGAGCTCATCTGCATATGAGAAGAGGGAAAATAAGAGATGGAACTGGTACTTATGACATCATTTGACTCTTTTTATCTTTCCAGGCCTGCAACTATATACATATACTATATATTCCTTTACTCTCATGTGAGACAATAAACCTTTCTACTTTTTTAAAGCACAGAACTGGTTTACTCTTACTTTAAATCTCATGCATCCTAAAATGTGTCTCACCCTGGCTAGGTAATAGCGAACTCAAGTTTCAAACTCCAGAGTACTATTTTTTTTCTCAAGATGTTGTACCTTTCACCTGATAAAATATGGTTTGTATTAAATGAAGTTACTTGTCTACATACAAACACTTATAGGTCAACAAATATACAATAGGCATTAGGCTAGAAAGGAATTATAAAATAACCAGCACCAACAGTTTACAATCTTGCTGAGATACAAATATGATGAAGCTTTGAGAGAAGTGAAGAATGCAAAGGTAACCAAGTGCTAAATTATGCAACTCTTTATTGACCAAATTCAGAAAAAGTTAAAAGCCTTAGGACTAACTGGCTCAAAAAGACTTATTGCAATATTTTATGACTGATACTCAGGTTATTTTCTTCCTTTAAAAATTTCAAAATTCCGTTTGTTCTCTCCTATGTTAAGTTCATGTTATCCTTGTTATCTTCCATATCTTTGATAAAAAAGTAAAATATGAATGTCACAGAAAGCTCGATAACGTGAGGAACTATGGTGTGCTGGTAAACATTTAATAACCAACTCTCTGAAAAAAATGTTGAAATTTGTAGCATAGGTCCATTTTTCTGACATAAACTCTCCCACCATGAATGATTTAAATCTATCAACATGGTATCACTAAATTCAGGGATGGGAAAAAATGCAAACAATAGATTCTGTAGAGCTAGTATAAAACAGCTCCATAACATTGGACATAGTGGTAAAATTTTCCATATTCTTTTAAAGTAGTTATAACTGTTAAATTTGTTAACTCACTACAAATTTTCTTAAAAGCCTTGAGTGTTTATGTATGCATGTGTTCACCCATGTGTTTGTCTCTATATAAATGCAGATACACAGAAAAATGAAGGAAAATATGTATCAAGTGTTATTAGTGGTTATTGCTAGATTTGGGATCATAAATGATTTGCATTGCTTCTTAGGCTTTTTCTTCTTTTTCTTAAATATTCTGTAAACATTATATATATCATTTAAGAAAAATGTGTTTCTTTAAAAACAAAGAAAAATATCTTTAGTCTCCCAAGTTTTTACTTCACTGCTAAGGATGCTCATCTGATGACATGATACTCTCTATATAAAACCAGAAATATTCCACCAAAAAACTGCTAGCACTGATTAATGAATTCAGTATGCTTGCATAATACAAACTCAATGTACAGAAATCAGTTGCATTTCTATACAACAATAATGATGCAGCAGAAAGAGAAATCAAGGAATCAGTCCCATTTACAAATGCACTTAAAACCTTGAGATACCCAGGAATGAACCTAAACAAAGTGAAAGAGCTGTACTCTGAAGACTATAGAATACCAGTGAAAGAAATTGAAGATGACACACAAAAAAAATGGAAAAACATTCCATGTTCATGAATTGGAATGCCTGTACTACCCAAAGAAATCTACACATTTAATGTAAACCCTATCAAACTACCACCAGCATTTTTCACATAGCTATAACAAACAATCCTAAACTTTGTATGGAACTATAAAAGACACCAAAATAGCCAAAGCAACCTTGAAAAAGAAAAGTAAAGTTGGAGGCATCACAATTCCAGACGTCAAGTTATATTACAAAGCTGCAGTGATCAAATGAATATGGTACAGGCACAAAAATCGGCACATAGAATATGGTACAGGCACAAAAATTGGCACATAGATCAATAGAAAAGAATACAAAACCCAGAAATGAGTCCACAACTATATGGTCAATTTATCTTTGATAAAACAGGAAACAATACCTAATGAGAAAAAGACAATCTCTTGACAGTCTCAAAGGGTGTTGGGAAAATGGGACAGCAACATGCAAGAGAATGAAACTGGGACAATTTCTTACATTATACACAAAAACAAGTTCAAAATTGATTAAAGACCTAAATGTCAGATCTGAAAACGTAATAATCCTAGAAGAGAATACAGGCAGTAACTCTCTGACATTGGCCATAGCAATTTACTTCCAGACATGTCTCCTGAGGCAAAGGAAACAAAAGAAAAAATAAACTATTGGGACTTTATCAGTATTAAAAGCTCCTGTACAGCAAAGGAAATAATCAATAAAATTAAAGGCAATCTATGGAATGGGGGAAGACATTTGCAAACAACATAGCAGATAAAGGGTTAGTATCCAAAAATCTATAAAGAACTTAATACAGCTCAACACTGAACAAATGAATAATCCAATTAAAAATGAGAATATGGAAGAGCCAAGATAACAGAAGAGCATGGAAGTTTTTTGTGTGTCTCACATCCATGAAATAGAGCCAGACCAACACTAAACCATCCTACACACCTAGAAAACTAATTGGAGGATTAACACAACAATCTGCACAACCTGAACCACAGAATTCAGCAGGTACACGGCGTGGAGGAGAGGTGAATTTGGGGATTGAGAAGCCGTGGAGGGTAGGGAACTGCTTTTGCGGGAGGATAGAGATCAGACACTGGGGTGGGGGGGGTTATACGGGAAAAGCACCCCTCCCCAAAGGCAGCTGGAGAGAAAGTGGAAAATTGGAAACAGCCACAGGGACTAAACTAAAAGGGAAAAAGGAGAAAGGAGAAAGGAGACAGGGTTTAAATTCCATTAAAACTATAAACAAGGGGAAGGAAAAGTCTGCAACTCTGCAGCTCCATAACTGGTGGTGCTTTGGTGGGAAGGGCAAATCCCCAGGAACAGAGTGGGGTCCAGGAGGTTCTCAGGCCACATGAGGAAAAGTGGTTCTACTGCTGGAAGAACATTTGGTAGAGACTATTGAAGCCACCTGGTCCTAGCAGACCCCAGAAAATGGCTACATTTGCTGGTGCTGGAACAAGGTCATTAAGGGTGAAGCCTGGTGCCAGATGTGTATTGTGATTTTCCATAATCCCTGAAATGCTGCTGCTACACTATCTCACGAACTTTTTCTGGGGCGGGCTGGCACCTGGCCGCAGTCTCAGGGCACCGCCAGCAGCAGGGTCCAGAAAGCGTTCCTGGGTGCACCTGACATTTGGCCATTGCTCATTTGGCCATTGCATGGTGACACCCTCCCACAGAGGGGCAGAACGGGTCAAAGCCGCAGCCCTTCAGAAGTAAGGGGCCAGGGAAAACAGCCGCATCTGAGACAAAACTCAGGAGAGAGGTACTGCCTGGGGCCTGGTCACGGACAGTGAAGAAGTGGGGAGTGGGCGAAAGCTGAAGACAGAGGACAGGTGCACGATTGCTGATCAGGGAGAACAGACTGGGTAGCTGGGTGGCACCATTTTCACCGCTCCCACGCATGTGCATAGGCACCTACTAGTCCCACAACAATCCATCCCAGTAGGCTAGCAGTGCCATCTAGTGGACAGTGGAGCTGTTACACTGAGCCCCACCCAACTGGGCCAACCTCGCTCTTCAAACCACAAGTCTCAAGGCTGGCTTGGTTTATGGGCTATAAAGTGCTACATAGACTGACTTCCAGGGGAAAACAAGTAATTTCAGTCCCTACTTCAATCTGTTAGCAGGTCCATCTATTCAATTTCCTTTCCTATTTTTCCCCCTCTTTTACACTTCTTTTTCTTGAACACAGAAAGAGAAAAAATTTGTTTTTATTTTCAATATTTAATAAAACTATTTTTCTTTTATTACTATATTTTTTAATTTTGTGTAATTTTTTTCAAATTCTATTTTACTTCCATCATTTTATTTTAGTCTACTTCAGTGTATTCATCTTTTCAAATTTTCAAATAATTTCCTTTTTTTCTTTCTTTTTCTTTTTTCTCTTTTCCATTTCTTTTTTTTGAAGAAAGAGAAAAACTTCATTTTTACTTTCAATTTCTATTAAAATATTTTCGTTTAGTTTTTTTACTATATTTTTTTGCTTTTATGTAAATTTTTTTCAAATTCTATTTTACTCCATTTTATTTTAGTCTACTACAGTATATTCACTGTTTAAATTTTCAAAAGATTTCCTTTTTTTAATCTTTTTTCTCTTTTTCATTTCTTTTCTTTTTTCTTGAATACAGAAACAGAAAAAAATCATATTTATTTTTAATTTTTATTAAAAATATATTTAATTTTTTTCTACTATATTCTTTACTTTTGTGTATTTTTCTTAAATTCTATTTCCCCCCATAATCTCATTTTAGTCTACTTCAATGTATTCATTTTTTCAAATTCTCAAACCATTTCCTTCCCCCCCCCCCTTTTTTCTCTGTCAAACCACTTTCAACACCCAGACCAAAACACATCTAGGATCTAGCATCATCTATTCTATTTGTGTGTGTGTGTGTGTGTGTGTGTGTGTGTGTGTTTAATTTTTAATTTTAATATTTTTTTAATTTTAATTTTTTTTAATTTCAATTTTTCTTCCTCATTAATTCCTTTTCTCCCTTCAAAATGACAAAATGAAGGAACTCACCCCAAAAGGAAGAGCATGAAGAAGCAACAGCCAGGGATTTAACCAACACAGATACAAGCAAGATGCCTGAACCAGAATTTAGAATCACAATAAGAATACTAGCTGGAGTCAAAAACAGATTAGAATCCCTTTCTGCAGAGATAAGTGAAGTAAAAAATATCCAGAATGAAATTAAAAATGCTATAACTGAGCTGTAATCATGGATGGATGCAGCAGTGGCAAGGATGGATGAGGCAAAACAGCGAATCAGTGATATAGAGGAAAAACTTATAGAGGATAATGAAGCAGAAAAAAAGAGGGAGATTAAAGCAAAAGAGCATGATTTAAGGATTAGTGAAATCAGTGACTCATTAAAAAGGAACAACATCAGAATCAAAGGGGTCCCAGAAGAGGAAGAGAGAGAAATAGGAGTAGAAGGGTTATGTGAGCAAATCACAGCGGAAAACTTTCCTAACCTGGGGAAAGACACAGACATCAAAATGCAGGAAGCACAGAGGACCCCCATAAGATTCAACAAAAACCAACCATGAACAAGGCATAACATAGTCAAATTCACAAAATACTCAGGCAAGGAGAGAATCATGAAAGCAGCAAGGGGATAAAAAGTCCCTAACCTACAAGGGAAGACAGATCAGGTTTACAGCAGACCTATTCACAGAAATTTGGCAGGCCAGAAAGGAGTGGCAGGATATATTCAGTGTGCTGAATCAGAAAAATATGCAGGCAAAAATTCTTTATCCAGCAAGGCTGTCATTCAAAATAGAAGGAAAGATAAAGTTTCCCAGACAAACAAAAATTAAAGGAGTTTGTGACCACTAAACCAGCCCTGCAAGAAATTTTAAGGGAGACTCTCTGAGGGGAGAAAAGATGAAAATATATATACCAAAAGCAACGAAGCTTAGAAAGGACCAGAGAACACTACCAGAAACTACAGCTCTACAAGCATCATAAAGGCAATAAATTCATATCTTTCAGTACTCACTCTAAACATCAATGGACTCAATGCTCCAATCAAAAGACATAGGGTAACACAATGGATAAGAAAACAAGATCCATCTATATGCTGTTTATAAGAGACCCACTTTAGACCTAAAGACACCTTCAGATTGAAAATAAGGGGATGGAGAACCATCTATCATGCTAATGGTCAACAAAAGAAAGCCAGAGTAGCCATACTTACATCAGACAATCTAGACTTTAAATAAAGACTGTATCAAGAGATTCAGAAGGGCATTATATCATATTAAGGGGTCTATCCACCAGGAAGACCTAACAATTGTAAACATTTATGTGCCAAATGTGAGAGCACCCAAATATATAAATCAATTAATCACAAACATAAAGAAACTCATTGAAAGTAATACCATAATAGCAGGAGACTTCAACACCCCGCTCACAGCAATGCACAGATCATCTAATCAAAAAATCAACAAGGAAACAATGGCTTTGAATGACACACTGGACCAGGTGTACTTAACAGATATATTCAGAACATTTCATCCTAAAGCAGCATCCAGTGCACAGGGAATTTTCTCCAGAATAGACCATATCAGCCCTAAGTAAGTACAAAAAGATCGAGATCATACTGTGCATATTTTCAGACAACAATGCTATGAAACTCAAAATCAACCACAAGAAAAAATTTGGAAAGTTAACAAATACTTGGAGACTGAAGAACATCGTACTAAATAATGAATGGGCCAACCAAGCAGTTAAAGAGGAAATTAAAAAGTATATGGAAGTCAATAAAATGATAACACCACAACCCTAAACCTCTGGGATGCTGGAAAGGAAGTCATAAGAGGAAAGTATATAGCAATCCAGGCCTTCCTAAAGAAGGAAGAAAGATCTCAGATAAACAACCTAACCTTATGCCTTAAGGAGCTGGAAAAAGAACAGCAAATAAAACTCAAAACCAACAGAACACAGGAAATAATAAAGATTAGAGCAGAAATTAATGCTATCAAACAAAAAAAACAAAAACAAAAAAACCCCCAAAAAACAGAACAGATCAATGAAACCAGAAGCTGGTTCTTTGAAAGAATGAACAAAATTGATAAACTACTACCCAGTTTGATCAAAAAGAAAATGGACCCAGATAAATAAAATCAAGAATGAAAGAGGAGAGATCACAACGAACACAACAGAAATAAAAACAATAATAAGAGAATATTAAGAGCAATTATATGCCAATAAAATTGGTAATCTGGAAGAAATGGACAAATTCCTAGAAACATATACATTGCCAAAACTGAAACAGGAAGAAATAGAAAATTTGAACAGACGCATAAGCAGTAAGGAAATCGAATTAGTAATCAAAAACCCACCAAAAAACAAGAGTCCAGGGCTAGATGACTTTCCAGGGGAATTCCACCAAATATTTAAGGAAGAGTTAACACCTATTGTCTTGAAACTGTTCCAAGAAATAGAAATGGAAGGAAAACTTCCAAACCCTTTCTATGAAGCCAGCATTACCTTGATTCCAAAACCAGACAGAGACCCCACTAAAAAGGAGAACTATAGAACAATTTCCCTGATGAACATGGATACAAAAATCCTCAACAAGATATTAGCCAACCGGATCCAACAATACATTAAAAAAATTATTCACCACGACCAAATGGGATTCATACCTGGGATGCAGAGCTGGTTCAATATCCACAAAACAACGTGATTCATCACATCAATAAAAGAAAGGATAAGAACCATATGATCCTCTCAACAGATGCAGAGAAAGCACTTGACAAAATACAGCATCCTTTCTTGATAAAAACCCCTCAAGAAAGTAGGGACAGAAGAAGCATACCTTGAGATCATAAAGCCATATATGAATGACCCAACACTAATATCATCCTCAATGGGGAAAAACTGAGAGCTTTCCCCCTAAGGTCAGGAACAAGACAGGGATGTCCACTCTCACCACAGTTATTCAACATAGTATTGGAAGTCTTAGCCTCTGCAATCAGACAACACAAAGAAATAAAAGGCATCCAGATCGGCCAGGAGGAGGTTAAGCTTTCACTCTTCGCAGATGATATGATACTCTATATGGAAAACCCAAAATATTCCACCAAAAAAAACTGCTAGAATTGATTCATGAATTCAGGAAAGTTGCAGGATATAAAATCAACACACAGAAATCGGTTGCATTCTTATACACCAACAATGAAGTGACAGAAAGAGAAATCAAGGAACCGATCCCATTTATAGTTGCACCAAAAACCATAAAATACCTAGGAATAAATCTAACCAAGGAGGTGAAAAATCTATACCCTGAAAACTATAGAAAGCTTATGAAAGAAATTGAGAAAGACACCAAAAAATGGAAAAACATTCCATGCTCCTGGATAGGAAGAACAAATATTGTTAAAATGTTGTTACTACCCAAAGCAATTTACATATTCAATGAAATCCCTATCAAAATAACACCAGCATTCTTCTCAGAGCTAGAACAAATAATCCTAAAATTTGTACGGAACCAGAAAAGACCCCGAATAGCCAAAGCAATCTTGAAAAAGAAAACCAAAGCTGGAGGCATCACACTCCCAGACTTCAAGCTATACCACAAAGCTGTAATCATCAAGACAGTATGGTACTGGCACAAGAACAGACACTCAGATCAATGGAACAGAATACAGAACCCAGAAATGGACCCACAAACGAATGGCCAACTAATCTTTGACAAAGCAGGAAAGAATATCCAATGGAATAAAGACTGTCTCTTCAGCAAGCAATGCTGGGAAAACTGGACAGTGACATGCAGAATGAACCTGGACCACTTTCTTACACCATACACAAAAATAAACTCAAAATGGATGAAGGACCTAAGTGTAAGATAGGAAGCCATCAAAATCCTTGAGGAGAAAGCAGGCAAAAACCTCTTTGATCTTGGCCGCACCAACTTCTTACTCAACACGTCTTTGGAGTCAAGGGAAACAAAAGCAAAAATGAACTACTGGGACCTCATCAAAATAAAAAGCTTCTGAACAGCAAAGGAAACAATCAGCAAAACTAAAAGGCAACCGACAGAGTGGGAGAAGATATTTGCAAATAACATATCAGATAAAAGGTTAGTATCCAAAATCTATAAAGAACTTATCAAACTCAGCACCCAAAAAAACCCCACATAATCCAGTGAAGAAATGGGCAAAAGACATGAATAGACACTTATCCAAAGAAGACATCCAGATGGCCAACCAACACAGGAAAAAATGCTCAATTTCAGTCATCATCAGATAATGCAAATCAAAACTACAATGAGGTACCACCTTACACCTGTCAGAATGGTAACATGAACAACTCAGGCAACAACAGATGTTGGCGAGGATGCGGAGAAAGAGGATCGCTTTTGCATTATTGGTGGGATTGCAAGCTTGTGCAGCTACTCTGGAAAACGGTATGGAGGTTCCTCAAAACACTAAAAATAGAACTACCCTATAACCCAGCAATTGTACTACTAGGCATTTATCCATGGGATACAGGTGTGCTGTTTCGAAGGGACACATGCAACCCCATGTTTAAAGCAGCACTATCAACAATAGCCAAAGTATGGAAAGAGCCCAAATGTCCATCGATGAATGAATGGATAAAGAAAATGCAGTATACATATACAATGGGGTATTACTCAGCAATCAAAAAGAATTAAATTTGCATTTGCATATTTGCCATTTGTAGCTACGTGGATGGAACTAGAGGGTATTATGCTAAGTGAAATTAGTCAGAGAAAGACAAAAATCGTATGACTTCACTAATATGAGGACTTTAAGAGACAAAACAGATGAACATAAGGGAAGGGAAGCAAAAATAATATAAAAACAGGGAGGTGGACAAAACAGAAGAGACTCATAAATATGGAGAACAAACTGAAGGTTACTGAAGGGGTTGTGGGAGGGGGCATGGGCTAAATGGGTAAGGGGCATTAAGGAATCTACTCCTGAAATCATTGTTGCACTATATGCTAACTAATTTGGATGTAAATTTTAAAAAATAAAAGATAAAAAAAATGAGAATACATGAATAGACGTTGTTCCAAAGCATACATACAGATGGCCAACAGACACATGAAATGATGCTCAAATCACTGATCAGCAGGGAAATGTAAATCAAAATCACAGTGAGATATCAACTCACACCTGTCAGAATGGCTAAAATCAACAACACAAGAAATGTGTTGTTGGGGATATAGAGAAAGGGAAAGCCTTTGCACTGTTGTAGGAATGCAAACTGCTACAACCACTTTGGAAAATTGTTAAAATTTTCCTCAAAAAGTTAAAAATAGAACTACCCTATGATCCAGCAAGCACATTACTAGGTATTTACCTGAAGAATAGAAACATACTAATTCCAAGGGATACATTATGCACCCCAATGTGTATAGCATCATTATCTACAAAAGCAAAATTATGGAAACAGACCATATATCTAACAACTGATGAATGGATAAAGAAGATGTTGTATTTATATATAATAGAATATAACACAGCCATAAAAAAGAATGAAAACATGCCATTTGCAATGACATGGTTGGAGTTAGAGAGTATTAGGCTAAGCAAAATAAGTCAGTCAGAAGTCAAATATATGATTTAACTCATAGTTGGAATTTAAGCAATAAACAAGCAAAGGGAAAAAAAAAGAGAGACACAACCCAAGAAACAGAACTGAGGATTACCAGAATGGAGGTGGGTGGGTTAGGTGATGGGGAATAAGGAGAGTGCTTGTTGTAGTGAGTGCTGGGTGTTGTACGGAAGGGCTGAATCACTTTATTTTTACACTTGAAACTAATATTACACTATATGTTAACCGAAATTTAAATAAAAACTTTGAGAAAAAGAATGTTCATCAGAGAAAAAAACATACAACATAATCCTCATACAAATATGATAAAATTGTTTCAATACCTATGAGACTGAACATATTGTCTGGCCATTCAAAAATTTTAAAACAATAAAAGTGCACAAGACATAAAATAGTAGCTCAGTATATTATCTACCTGGACTCAGGCTAAACATGACTTTGCTGTTTTCACAGAGGTGAAAGTAACATTTTACTGAGCTTCGGTTTGGTAATTTCAGAAAAGCTATTTGCAAATGAAAAATGTGATCCACATATAAATGTTGCTGTCATAGAATCAGAAGACTCTAAGCAAAGACTCACAGCACAGACTTCCAAAGCTTCACAGAAGTGTCTCAACCATAGCCCTGTTGCCTTGTCAACGCAGGACTCATATTCAAAGAAGTGAACTGCTTGGAGGTACTTACGTTGAACAAGGACTCGTGCTCGGCTAATAATGAGATAAAACAAAGGGGTTCACTACTGACCTTAATCACTATAATGTTATATATGAGATTTTATATGTAAAATAATTACAGTAACTCTTAAGCAAATAGCAGGGGACTATAGATAGATCATCACTGGTTGATATTAATAGGAAAACAAAATACCAAAAGTGGAAACTGCAGCACAGGAAAAAAATCACTAGGTAATCTTTCCAAAGTAAAATTTTGAAAATCAAAAAGATAATAAGTGGTATAAATATACTGGTCCAGTAACCTACTGCACCATAATGTACCAAAGAATGATTGCTTTAGTTCTGAAGAATCTTAAAGTTCAATTAAGTAGCTGGCCTTATTAGTAGTGATTGGCAGCTCAAATGTGGAGTAAATTTCTGAGAGATGGATGATTCTATTATGCATTTGAGATATTAATTGATAAATAACAATTGAGGGGAAACATGAAATATTTGACTTTTAAACAATAAAGATTTCTGAGAAAATAGCAATGAAATTCTATGTAACATCATCGTCTGATACTTATTTTATAATACCTTGTCAAATTATTTTTGACTGAATATTAAATATTTTTTATTCCTTCAAAATGAATCTGGAAGATAAAGAGAACAGATGCTTTGTTTTATACTTAAAGAGTGTGGGTACGTAGTTGAAGAAGATGTTTATAATTGTTTTTAAAATATATTTATACAGATCTCCTAAATATCAGTAGAAAAAGATAACCCAAGGGCTATATAAATCAAAGACAAACAGTTCATAAAAAGGATATTCAAAGATTGAAAGAGATTATTTCATTATTTATCAAGAAAATGATAATTGAGTAAAATTAAATGAGAAAATCACAGTGAGATAGCATTATCCATACCAAAATAACTAAACAGAAAAAAATTTAAAGGAAAAATTCTGTGTTGGTGAAGATGGGGAGCAATGAGTGTTCTCACTCACTTCTGCTGTGGGTACTGATAAATCTACTTTGAAAACTGCTTAGCACTATCTACTAAAGTAAATATGTGGAATAATTGGACCCAACAATTTCATTACTTTGATATGTAACAGCACAAATATTTTCCAAAAAAATACACAAGATGGCTTACAGAGCTATATCTTTTTTTCCAAAATTAGAAACTACTTCAAAATAGGCATACCTCGGAGATATTGCAGCTTCTGTTCCAGAATACTGCAATAAAGCAAATATTACAATAGAGGAGTCAAATGAAGTTTCTGGTTTCCCAGTGCATATCAAAGTTATGTTGACACAATACTGTAGTCTATTAAGTGAACAATAGCATATCTAAAAAAATGACGTACATAGCTTAATTAAAAAATACTTTACTATTAAAAATGCTATCACCTGAGCTTTTAAAGAGTCAAAATCACCGATCACAGATCACTGTAACAAATATAATACTAAAACGTTGAAATATCACAAGAATTACCAAAATGTGACACAGACATGAAGTGAGGAAATGCTGTTGGAAAGCATTGATAAGCATGCTCGATGCAGAACTGCCATACACCTTCAACTTGTCAAAAATTCACTACCTGTGAAATGCAATAATGCAAATTGCAATATAATGTAGTATGCTTGTATCCATTATTATTAGAAAAAAATTAAAAATTATACCATAAGAGGAAGGGTGAACCTCATTACATGCAAAATTATGGAAATATCTCACAAGTATAAGGTTGAGTGAAATATGCCAGATTAGGTAGACTGCATATTGTATGCTTCTACGTATATAAAAAGTTTATGCTGTTAGAAATTAAGAAAGCATTATCCTTAGGGTGACTTTTAAGCTGCTTGTGATGATCTAGGTGTTCTTTATATAGATGTGTTCACATTCTGAAAATGCATCAAGATTTAACACATAATTTGCACCTTTTTCTATGTTTATATTTAACTTCCATAATATACTTTTGAAAAGCGGGACAAAGATAAATAAAATAAATAAACTAATAATAAAATAAATAATCTAACTTGGGTCATAGAGCAAGTTTCAAATAGAGTCAAAACACAAATTATGACTTTCTAGCTTCTCGATCTCTATTTTTAGAGTAACAGATTTCATAGTTTGTATCGAAAATAATCATTTTTTTTCCTGAGACTTAAACAGTCTCTGTCAATATGAACAATATGGTGTAGTACAGAAAAACTCTTCCAAACGAGAACAATCTGAATTTAAAATCTGTCTCCACTCTTATCTAGGTCTTAAATTCTTATGGCTTTGGTTCCATAACTGTAATATAGAATAGGAATACTTATTCATGAAATTATTATGGGAGTTACCAAATAGGTTCTGTCATAAAAGTAGGTAACCAATAAATAGAGTTATTATTTATGTTGTTAAAATTAGATTAAATAAAGGAAATTATGAGTTAGTCAACTCTATGAAACATAGCTTTATTAAATAAGAGCTCTACCAGAAGCCCCATAAGATCAAGAATCACTGTACCCCCAAGAGCCAGTGTGGTTCCTGGAATATAGGAGATGCTTAATAAATGTTGTTTGCTAAATTCTCATTGTCTTTGACATGGCCTTATTATGGTTCCCAGTTTATAAGTGTTACTTTGTAAGCATAATGGCTCAAAAATTATCGACATACAATCTCTCATATATGTTTCTACTATTTAGAGAAAAGCATGATTCTGTAATCCATACTGAAGGACATAGTGTGCTATATCTGAGAAATAGAAATCTATATAGAATGGGAAGAGTTGATTTTTGGTATGAGCAGGACATATCAAAATATTTTTGTAATATTTCATAGAGAAGAAAAGTAAAAGACTTAATCTGCTTAATAATCTCATCTAATTAGTCTTCAGACTGGAACTTGGAATGACCTTTCTATTCATATGTGTAAAGAAACCTCCAACTATAATGGAAAACATTTTACAAGACATAGTAAAAGAAGTGTTGGGGTGCCTGGCTAGCTCAGTCGGTAGAGCATGAGACTCCTAATTTCAGGGTTGTGAGTTCGAGCCCCTCACTGAGTATAGACATTACTTAAAATCACTTTTACAAAAGATGTGTTTAGGGGCGCTGGGTGGCTCAGTCTGTGAAGTATCCGACTTCAGCTCAGGTCATGATCTCATGGTTTGTGAGTTTGAGCCCTGCGTTGGGCTCTGTGTTGACAGCTCAGGACCTGGAGCTTGCTTGGGATTCTGTCTGTCTCTGTCTCTGTCCCTCTCCTGTTTACATTCTGTCTCTCTCTCTTTGTCCCAAAAATAAACATTAATTTTTTTTAATTAAAAAGATGTGTTTATATGGGTTACTTTTAAAATTAGAGCACTCAAATTCAAAAAAGTGCTGGACACTTCTATTAAACAAATTTCAAAATTTAATAAATCTTTAATATGTTAATTTGTGTTATGTATCTCTGAGAAGAATTTGTTGTATAGTGCACTAACCAAATTTATTTGACCTCTGAACTCCCTCACCCCTCTGCACCCCACCTCCACACATAAACATACACAAATGGAAAATTAGTGTCCTGAGGAATGTACTTTAAAAAGGAATGATTTATAATCATTGCAAATGTATACCATTATAATGAATATTGAGCAATATCCTAATGGGATGGTATCAGTCTAGTCTGTAAGAATTAGGTGAACTAAATACTAAAACTCTCAAAATTCTTTCCAACTTCATGTCTAGAGAGAAAGCACTACAAAACTCCTTTTAACCTATGGTTGGACTATGTACTATATGATCAACAGAACTTTCTGGTTAACTTGTTTATTCAGTTAAACTTCTCCCTGGCATGGTTTGTTCCTGCTGGGATAAAGGGAATTATCTCTGAAACTGTTTCCGTGTGCACACTTATACGAGCTGAGCCTTCAATTATGTAGTTTTAGAAATCCAGAACTTAACCTACACCAAATCTTCAAAGTTACTACATACACCTGTGGCAGAAATGTCAATACAATTTGTAGAAAGCTTCATAAAAAAGGAAAAGTTACCTCTGATTAATTCCTTAAAGCAGTATTAAAGTAGAATAAAAGAAAAAGAAATATTTTCTTCTACATGTTTAGACTTTTGAAGACATAGACAGGTGCTTCAAAACTAATCTTTAATAATGTAAGAAGCCAATTGTGGCTGTAACAGCTGGATAATTAAAGTACTTATCAACTAAACTGATACATAAAAATTTAAATATACGTAACTTCTATTAGCAAGAAAAATGAATTTCCAATGAATCTAGGCTAGATCAAAATATTTTTTCTTATCAAAACTGCAGAATCAGAACGAAGAAAACTTCACAAATTCTGAGGAAATATTAATGTCTTTATATGAATTATCTCTCTGATGTTGGAATGGAGTGATGCCCTCTAGCCCCAGAACCATATGAGATTTTAATTTTCCAAGATTCCAAAAAGTAAGTCATTAAGAGAATATGGAGAAAAAGCTCTGGATCCTCTAAAACATCTAGAGAAAAAATAAACTTCACATAAATATAGTGATGTCCAAGATCCAAGGAGATTCGCCCTAGATACAGCCTTTTCATAACATTGTACCCACTGCCTCCATGACCAGTACCAACTACAACCAACAGTGTTAATAACAAATAAGCAAATTGTTATACAAAGCTGCTCTTGTATTCATTCAATATCAGTTGTCAAAGTTGAACATGTACCAAAATCACCTGGAAGACATATTAAAACACAGATTTCGGGGCCCTACCCCTACAGTTGATTCAGTATATCTTGCAATTTCTAACAAGTTCCCAACTGATGCTAATGTGGCTGATCTAGGAACGCACACTTGGAGCGAACCATACAAAATGTTTTAATGATTTCACACAGTGAAATTACACTCAGAAATGTAATGTAGATCCTATTATGATGCAAATATAGTTGTTCTGAATAATCTTATTTTTCAAAATTCAGAATAGGATAGTATGACAGCTAATGTGATTAGAGAGAGGAATAACTACATTATAATGTATGCTACATGACTACAATACACATGGGTACAATATGACTTATCCCTGACAGTTGAGATGGCGCTTGGCTTGGCATCCTGCTAGGTCAGCTCAGTTAATTAAATCAAGTAACTCCCAATGCATTCTATCTCCTATTTGTACTCCTCACCATACCCCTTCTTCACCTTATTTCAGATAACTGTATGCTTCCTTTCTCCAAAATATACTTCTTGAATCCATTTTTGGGCAACTCCTTTTATATGTTAGAGCACATCTATAAAATGGCCCTTTATATTTGGAATTTTAAAATATCTTTCCTTTTTTCCCCACTCTAGATTTTTATTCACTCATTTTGCATGTAAATATGCAGATTTTGGAAGTTGATTACTTTCATTATAATGTAGTTATTTCTCCTATCATGTTTAACTGTCAAACCATGCTATTTTGAATTTTAAAGGGTAAGACTACTCAGAAAACCCATATTTGCATTATAATAGGGTCCACATTAATAATAAGCTAATTCATTACTCTTTTATTATCATCTTTACCTTTGAATTGTCACTTTAAAGCTTAGGTGTCACAGTGTGGTCTTCTCTGCCCAGCATGTTGGCATTTAGGAGATTTATCAGACACCTGAGACAAAGCAATGGCCAGGGGCGTAGAAAAGGGTGAAGATCATAAACTCAAACAATAAAATGGAAAGGTTCAATCCATGGTGTGTGAATAATTCACAAATACCAAATTGGTATTTGAAGATTCTCCCATCACCTCCCATTTTCCTTACTTATGACTTTTTTCCCCTCAGATCAGTTTATATCCTGTATATCTAACAGGAATCAAGTGAGACCATATTAAAGAGATTTTATTTCCTCAGGCAAGAGGAAATACACATATGCTATTAAAATGAGGAATATATGACAAATGTAAAAGATTGAGTCTGCCTCCCTCCTAATGCCTCTAGAACATTTTTATTTCCTTCTGGTCCATTGAGTGACGATGTTCTATTTTGATTTCTATCCCTGGCTGTACATTAGAATCCCATGATATGGTAGGTTGAATAATGACCCCCAAAGATATCCTTGTCCTAACCTCTGGCATCTGTGAATATAATAGTTTACATGGCAAAAAGAAATTAAAGTTGCAGACAGAATTCAGATTGGTAATTAGCTAATCTTAAAATAGGGAGATTATCCTGGAATATCTGGATGGACCCAGTGTAATCACAAGATCCCTTAGGAGGAGAAGAGTGCTGTGAAGAGAGACCCAGAGGGAAGGCTGCATAAGAAAGACCTAGCCTGAGATACTGGCTTTAAAGTGAACTATTAGCAAGAAAAGCATGCAACCTCTAGAAACTGGAAATAGCAAAGAAAAAGATTTCCCCTAGAGGTTCCAGTAAGGAACGCATCTTAACCCAGTAAGATCCCAGTCAGATTTATAACTGACAGAACTGCAAGAAAATGAATTTGTAAATTTATGTTTCTTAAGCCACTAAGCTTATAGTAACTTGTCACAGCAGCAGTGGAAACTTAACAAACCTGGGACCTTTTGAAACTCCTGACGCCCAGATCATACCCCACATCAATTACATTCAAATCTCTGGTGGGGGGAGGGGTGGTCAGAGGAAGAATGAGACACAGACATCAATAATTTTTTTTAGGCTCCCTAGAAGCTTCTAATGTGCAGCTATATTGCAGAACTGCTGCTGTAAGTATATGCACCAGTCTTCATGAGAAACTACACTCTCTGGGAATAAACACTTCATTGGTGATAGATACCATGCCACTCCAAGTGTGGTTCTAGGAGCAGACCATCAGCATCACCTTGGAACTTGTTAGAAATACATAGTCTGTCCCAAATCTGACCCATCAACTCAGAATCTGCATTGTAATACCAAATCTAGGAGGTGTGTATGCCCATTAAATTGTAAGAAACAAAATATGTGCACTGACAGTTGCCTTTCTGATCTAAAATATTTCTTTTTTTTTTTTAAACGTTTATTTATTTTTGAGACAGAGAGAGACAGAGCATGAACAGGGGAGGGTCAGAGAGAGAGGGAGACACAGAATCGGAAACAGCCTCCAGGCTCTGAGCGGTCAGCACAGAGCCCGACGCGGGGCTCGAACTCACGGACCGTGAGATCATGACCTGAGCCGAAGTCGGACGCTTAACCGACCGAGCCACCCAGGCGCCCCAATATTTCTAATACCTGTAATGATTTTGAAATCATTACCTAAATAAAAACCTGTAAACTTTTTCTTCCTCCTTTCTTCTTTCTTTCCCCTTCTCCTGTCTCCCTCCATCCCTCCATTCTTGCCTTTCTTTTCCTGTTTCTCTTAACCTTTCTCTACTTCCTCCTCCTTGTCTCTCTTCCCTTTAGCTGATCCTCAGTGCCCAAGACTTATCATTTCTGACTTGCTGACTAACCCCCTGAATTAATAATTGTAACTACAGCAATGATAAAAATAAGTTACTGAAATGCCAGCTAGTGTGAAATAAAGATATAACTTAAATGCCCTGGGGGAAAAAAAAACAAACCTGTTTTAATTTAGACTCAATGCTCTATTCCATTTTATACCAGACTAATTTCTCTCAGACTCTAGAGATATAGATCAATATTTATTAGTTTACTCTTTTTTTTTTTTAATTTTTTTTTCCAACTTTTTTTTTTTTTTTTTTTTTTTGGGACAGAGAGAGACAGATCATGAACGGGGGAGGGGCAGAGAGAGAGGGAGACACAGAAGTGGAAACAGGCTCCAGGCTCCGAGCCATCAGCCCAGAGCCCGACGCGGGGCTCGAACTCACGGACCGCAAGATCGTGACCTGGCTGAAGTCCGAGGCTTAACCGACTGCGCCACCCAGGCGCCCCTACTCTTAAAACTCTAAAATAATTCCAAACCTCTCTTGGGATCTTATTCCCATGAGCCAAGAGATTCAATTATCAGCAATCTCTTGCTTGCATCAAATGTAATTTCCTTTTATCATAAGCTTACAATTTTTAGCATTCAGGCTCTGTGGAAAGAATCATCCTGTTGAAATTGTTGTCTCTAACCTGGGGTTGGAGAAAACCAAAGACAACAACAGAATAATATTTTCAGGTGGGAAATGGGAGATTGTAAACTGGCATGCCATCCTGCATCTCATGGCCATGGAAATACCCCAACCCACCAGAATTCTCTCCTGTGCTGAGCCTGACACTTGTTTCTCAAAGCTTCTCAACACTGTGCTTTTGATAGCACTGTAACGATTTGTTAATCATTTCACTTAATCATTTCACTTAATCACTACAACAAACCATGAAGCTAGATGTTACTAGTCCCATTTTATAAATGAAAACACTAAAGTCTAGAGGGCGTTAACTTGTGTAAGGCTATGGTGTTGGTAACAGGTGGAGATAGGATTTTCATGGAGGTTTGTCTGGTTCCAAGGTACATACTATAAAAAAAAATTCTGTTGCCTGCAGTGGTGTGTTATGATTTATTGACCATGAGGATGACAGAAAACCATATATTAAAAGGATTTCTCTTGAGGAGTCTTAGAAAGAACCCAGTGGGTCAAAATGACCACTCAGCTCTTTCCCAAGTAGCCAAATGTCTATAAAACTGTGCTATATAAGTTCTATGAAGAAGATCATTTATAGAACAATCTCAGCTCTAAAAATTTGTCATTGCAAAGCATGGTGATGTATTGCTCATGTGATACCTGCTTAAGAACCAAACCACGTTAGTTAAAACCACTAGCCTATTACACTGAATTCCAGTTATTTGCTGAAACAAAACAAATAATTTTCAATTACACAGGGAATCTTTATAATATGTTTATATATAATTTGCCACCTGAATAACACTGCTTTTTCATAGTATCCAGTATGATTAAAGTGCTGGTTGAGGCTTTATAAATAGGCATCACTATCTGTTATTGTGAGAGGAGGGAAGGGGAAAATTCACAGAGATAACATGCAACACTTCATATGCAACTATGGATAAATGGTTTCTGTTTTGAGAACATTATCCAGCACCGGTCCCCAAAGATAGGTTTACCTATTAGCTATTTGGCAATGTCCTCTGTCTCCCACCAAGGAGACATCTGAAAGGCTGTTTCTGCAGGAAATGCCAAACAAGCTTGCTAGTCTTACTTACAGCCATTAGGTGTTATAAGTCACATCCCTGACCGTGTCTATGCATGTGTGACAGGATCAGATGAGACAGAAAGATGCAGTCAGTCCAACATGCCACTGATTTTTAAGATGCCCCCAAGCAGGGAAAACAGAAGTTAAAGAGTACTTCCAGTTATGCGATAATTAATTCAAAATAGTTTTATTACAAGGACTGAAATTAAAATTCAGAATGCCAAGCTTTGAATCAGGCCGAGGTTCAAGTCCTTGTTCTTCCAACCATCAATTTTGTGACACCAAGCAAGTCTTTTAATAGCTCTGTGCCTCAAATTCTCTTTCTGTAAACTGAATAATACCTAAATCTCAAGATTATTATTACTTCTTAAAAAGGATAGTAATTAATGCAAAGTGCTTAGGCTGCTAGTTGGAGCAGAGCAGACCCTCAGAAAACATTAGTCTTCTTAGTGCTTCCTTTCCTGGGAGCCAAAATTTCAGATCATTCCTTTCACACCCTCAGTTGCATATACTTTGGGTCCTGTAAGTCAAAGAGTGCAAATTGATGTATTTTCACTGAGTACCTCATGGAGCACATATTCCTATTTACACTTAATGTTTAATGCTCATAGCTACAGCCTTAAACAGGAGGTTCCTGCTGCCACATATTATATATTATCATGGAAAATATTCATTAAAAAATGATTTCTGCTAAGTTCCTACTATGTGACAGTTTGTGTGTAAAGTGATAGGAAACAAAACAATGAGACATATTCTTGGCTCTTGAGGCACTTAGAATACAACAGGAAAGCCTTATTAACTGAATCATATACCCCACGTGGTGACATGAAAACGAATGTGTAGTACAGAGGCATAATCAGGAAATGATTCATGGGGAAGGCAGGATTTCAGAGGAGACTTAAATAGTAAGATTTTAGCAGGACGATAGAGTAAGGGGCACATCAGGCAAATAACTTAGAGACAGACTATGAAGAACCTATAATGCCAACATTTAGGTATTTAGGACTGATTGGCAGGAACATAATATGGTGTATAAAGCAGGAGAGTGACAAAAGTGTATTGATAGAAATAACTGATTAAGTAGAGATTTAATCTGCACTCAGCCAGCCATACCCAATTTTCCAGTCTGCTAACATTAGTGTGCTGATGCTGCCAGATCTTTTCCTACTCATTCGTAAATGTATATGGGTACATATACATTATAAAGGTTTTTCTATGTATGACCTGCATATGCAAACACTTACATAGTGGGCAGGACTTCTGAAATGGCAATGTAAGGAGTGCTGAAGACACTTCCCAGCAAAATGAAAATTTCATTTTTGAAATATAAGCAATCATTTAAAGTCCATGAGAAATTGTCCTAAGCGCACATAGCAAATGAAGAAACATTGACAAGCAACAACTACTCAATCTCAGTAAGAACACTGAGAGCCCGTAGTATGTGAATCATGATGCACTCCGATTCTCCCCGCATCCAACCCAGCATGACCTAACTCCACTGAAGACTGGTGCAGCCAAGAACACAGGGCTCACCATCTGCCCTCCTTCTACCATTAGGCATTCAAGAGAAGTACCCATGGACTCACAATCAACCCTGGAGTTCAGGAAATCTATGCACAAGCACTAGGCTGTACCCATTTGGAATCAATCACAGCCAGACATGAAAATAACCTCCAAGCCACACACAGACCCATCAACACAGGGAACATAGCCCATTGACACAAAGGTCTTAAATTCAACTTCTAACCAGATCCTGGCTGACAAATAAGCTTCTCTGACCCAACTGTGACTCCTAGAACACAACGTTTAAAAATAAATCAGACCCACTACTGGCAGTGTGGATGAGTATGCATGACCAATGCTTTACTCTCTAAGGCCGATTAGAGGGGTAACCATCAAGTTCACAGTTCCAGGCTGAATATGTATGTAAAGTATAAACACACTGAACAGTGGTAGTAACCTACAAACTACATGCATACCCAAGAGTACAGAGTAAAAATCTTACTACTTAAGGGCTCCTAAGCGTAATCTGTGACCAATAAATAGCTTATGCTGATCTTTTAAGTATCTGAACCAAAGTATTAAAGCCAAAAAAAAAAAAAAAAGTTTGAGCAGGGACATCAGAGGCTGTACACTGCAAGGTAAATACACTTCACAGAATTTATCATTAAACAAATTTAAAATATGACCAATAAAATAACAATAACCTTCCCTCCTGTAGAGAATACATATCAAGACACAGTTGCTGAAATTCAAAGTACAGCTTTCAGTAAAAGTTAAGAGAAATGCAAATAATGTATGCATGACTCATATAGGGAAAAGGCAAAAGGAACTAACTTTGAACATAAACATGTTCAAAGAACAAAAGGAAACTATGCTTACAGAATTAAAATGAGGGGCGCCTGTGTGGCTCAGTGGGTTAAGCACCTGACTTTGGCTCAAGTCATGATCTCATGGTTCATGAGTTCAAGCCTTGCATGGGGCTCTCTGCTGCCAGCACAGAGCCCGCTACAGATCCTCTAACCCCCTCTTTCTCTGCCCCTACCCACTTGCACAGCCGTGCTGTCTCTCAAAAATAAACATTAATTTTTTAAAAAAGAATTAAAGAATCAGCAAAATAACATATAAAAAGGATGATACATCAAGACCAAGTAGAATTTATCCCACATATGTATGGTCAGTTTAACACAAAGAATCAATTAATAATCACACCATGTCAAGTGAATGAGGAACAAAAACTCTGTATCTCAGCAAATGTAGAAAACTTATTTGATAAAAATCCAATATCCTTTCATGATTAAAAAAAAACTCAACAAAGAATAAAAGCCTCAGACTTTAAGAAGACTTCTAAAAACAAAACCCTACAACTACCATAAAACATAGTGATGAAATCTTGAATACTTTCTCCCCAAATCATGAAAAAGATAAGGACATTAATCTTTGTCATTTCTATTTAACATTGTAGTGGGGGAGGGGGGTTTCTAATCAGGGTAGTTGGGCAAGAAAAATAAACATAAAGCATTCAGATTGGAGAGGAAGACATAAGTATTTGCAGATTATATGATTTATAAATAGAAAATTCTGAGGAATACACACACACACACACACACACACACACACACTAGTGCTAATAAACAAGTGCATCAGAGTTGTAGGATATGAGGTCCGCAGGCAAACATCAATTATGTTTATAAACACTAGTAATGAACATTCCAAAAATGAAATTAAGAAAACAATTCTATTTGTAATAGATCAAGAATAACCAAATACTTAGGTATATATTCATAAAACAAGCATAATACGTGTATATTGAAAACTATAAATATTGTTAAAAAGAATTAAAGATCTAAGGTAATTAAAAGGCATTTCACGCACATGTGTCAGAAGACGCAGTATTTTGGGACGCCTGGATGGCTCAGTTGGTTAGGTGTCCAACTTTGGCTCAGGTCATGACCTCATGGTTCTTGACTTTGGTTCCCATGAGTTTGAGCCCCGGTTTGGGTTCTCTGCTGTCAGGGTAAAGCCGGCTTCAGATCCTCTGTCTCCCTCTCTCTCTGCCATCAACATTTTTTTTAAAAAAAGACTCAATATTTTAAGATGGCAATAGTGTTCAAATTGATCTATAGATTCAATGCAGTTGCTATCAAATCCCAGCTGGCTTCTTATAGACATTGACAAGTTTATCCTAAAACTCAAATGGAAATGTAAAGGACAAAGAATAGCCAGACTATTCTCGAAAAAGGAGAACTAAGTTGAAGGACTCAAATTTCCCCAATTTTAAAACTTACTACAAATCTACAATAACAAAAATAATCTGGTACTGGCATAAAGACAGACTTACAGATTAATTGATTTTAGACAAAAGTGCCAAGACAATTGAATGGGGAAAAATAGTTTTCACAAATTGTGCAGGGACAACTGGATAGCCACATACCAACGAGTAAAGCTGAATCCCTGACTTACATAATATGTAAAAATTAACTTTAAGTGGTTTATAGATTGAAATGTAATAGTTTAAAATATATAACTGTTAGAGGAAAACATAGGAGTCAGTATTTTTAACCTTACATTAAGCAATGGTTTCTTAGCACACCAAGGACAACTGGGACTGTAAGAAATTTAGAACCATTTATGCTGCAAACCATACTTTCAAAAAAGTGAAAAAGCAGTCCACAGAATTGAAGAAAGTATTCGCAAATCATGTATCTGACACGTACCTGATAAATCACACTGAAATTTAAAACTGGTCCCAGAATCTAAATAGGCATTTCCCCAAACATGCCAAAGTCAAGAAACACACAAAACAATGCTCAATAATGTTAGTGGTTAGGGGAATGATAATCAAAACCTCAAAGAGATTCATTTCCACATCAAGTAACATGACTGCACTTAAAATTTTATTTAAAAAAAAAAGGTTGATAGAAATACAGAGAAATAACACATTGCACGTTTGCTAATTGAAATGTCAAATAATGTCACCACTTTGGGAAACAGTTTGACAGTGCCCGAAATTATTACAGATACTGTATGACCAAGCAGTTCCATCCTGGGATGTATAACCAAGAAAAATTAATCACTAATCCACACAAAAACTTATATGCAAATGTTCATAGCAGCTTTACTTATAATAGCCAAAGATAACCCACATGTCCATGCAAGTGTAGCCAACCCCTATATCCATGATTTGATGAATGGGTAAATAAATAGTTGTATATCTCTAAGTTTAACACAATTCACAAAACAAAGGTAGAACTTAATTAGCCCACAACATGGATGAACCCTAAAATTATGCTGAAAGAAGACAGTCACTAATAGCTACTAATTATATTATTCTGTTTATAGGACATGTCCAGAATAAATAAATCTGTAGAAGCAAAAAGATCAGGAGTTGCCTTGGACTAGATGGGAGTATTGTACAGGGAAGAGGATTATGGAGATGACTGCTAATGGGTACAGTATTTCTTTGGGGTAAGAAAATAATGTCCTAAAATTAGGTTGTAGTGCTGGCTGCATAATCCTGTCCATATACTAAAAACAGAGTGTAATATGTGGTATTTTAATACCTAAGTAATCTGTTTATAATTTATATAATACCAGATATGTTTATAATAATGTATTTTATGCCTTTTATTTATCCCTTTTTTCATATATATGCAAATAAAGAATATATAAACCATATATATCTGTGCGTATGACATGCTTATAAATTTAAGTATTTCTTCCTTTAGTTTCTATTCATTTTATCAATTTAGCACATCTAAAGATTATTTTCACCTAAACAATATTATAGTATAACATATTGTTATGAAACTTTATTTTTTTTTTAATTTTTTTTTAACGTTTATTTATTTTTGAGACAGAGAGAGACAGAGCATGAACGGGGGAGGGGCAGAGAGAGAGGGAGACACAGAATCTGAAACAGGCTCCAGGCTCTGAGCAGTCAGCACAGAGCCCGACGCGGGGCTCGAACTCACGGACCGCGAGAGCATGACCTGAGCCGAAGTCAGCCGCTTAACCAACTGAGCCACCCAGGCGCCCCTGAAACTTTAAAACATAATCATATTCCACTCTCCCGTACAGAACATACAATTTTATTTCTTTTTTTTCTTTCAGCACTGTGGTACTTTATCTTGCTGATTAATCACAGCTTATTGAACTATTCCCTTGTTGCTAGACATTTAGTTGCTGTCCATTTTTTATAAAAATAAAACATGGTAGTGAATATTTTTAGTCTCATCTATGCAAACATATCTATTAAAAATTTTCCTAGAAGTAGAATGTCTGACAAAATTATGCATGTATTAAATTTTGGTAAGTGCTCCCAAAATTGATAATTGCTGCCAAATTTCCAAAACACTACTGACAATCTATATTCCCAGCAATACTGGAATAGGCAATACTGGAATAGGCATATAGTGTTTAATAGAAAGGGACCTGTGACTCAACTATTTGGATTTATTCCCAAATTCCACCACTGTTAAGCTGGGTGACTCTAACCTGAGTATCATAAAGGTGGCATTAGGATTCATTATATGGGGTCCAACTCACATTTACATTGTTCAACTTAAGTTATACATGATTTATTTTGAAACTGATTATGATGAAGTTTCATATTTCCCCACATTTTACCAATAGGAGATGAAACCATTCTATTTAGTGTTTCCATTCCGTTGATGAATAAAAATTAATTGTTTGTTTAGATAGTGGATCCTTGAGTCAGAACACCTAATATCTATCACTGTCAAGCTGTGTAAACTTTGTTTACAGTAATTACCAAACTACTTAGTACTTTTCTGTGTGGTAATGTCCTTATCTCTAAAATGAGGAAACCATTTTAATAGTTATGACAAGAATATGGTTAATTAAGTGCTTAGGAAAGTGCTCTAAACACAGAACATTTAACAATTTTTATTTGATTATTTCTCTGATCACTCTCACCACCAGAGAAATTAAGTATTTTTATTAGCCAATTTGCTTCTTCAGTGATATGTTTATTCATAAGCACCGTCCAATATTTTTCTGGGATACTTGCTACTTTCTTACTTAGGGGTTAGAGCTCTTTTTATGAATATCAATATTTTTATTGTTCTAAGTGTTGCCAATATTTTCTCCTGACAATTCACTTGTCTCTTCACCTTGTTTAACTTTATTTCAGTTTTTTAAACAATTATTCATTTATTTGGAGACAGAGAGAGAGAGTGAGCACAAACAGGGGAGGGGGAGAGAGAATCCCAAGCAGGCTCAGCACTGTCAGTGTGGAGCCTAACACAGTGCTCAAACACACAAACCATGAGATCATGACCTGAGCCGAAATCAAGAGCCAGACACTTAACCGACTAAGCCACCCAGACACCCCAACTTTATTTCATATCTTCCTCTCTCCTCCACACTTATTTCAGACATCTGGCCTCCTAGATGTTCTTTGAATCTACACATTTTGCACTGGTTGTTCCCTTTGACACGAATCCTTTTCCCCACATGCTCACTGTCTACCTTATCAAGCTTTTGCTCACACACTCATATGTCACACCTCATAGTGAGGCCTATACTTAATTACTTGAAATAATTTCAAACACTTCCACTCCTGCCAAAGTCAAGCCACATTGCCCTTCCTCTATTTTTTTTATCCAATAGTACCTAGGAGCTTCTCACATATGTGTTTTATTGTATATTTTCCGTCTTTTCCACCAAAATTTAGAATTCATGAGAGCAGGTGTTTTTGCCTGTTTTGTTCCCTAGGTATCCCCAGAACCTAGAATAGTGTTTTGTATGTGTTAGAGGGCTGAAAATACTTGCCAAATTGAATCACTTATGATTACTTCTTCCAAATAAGTTTTCAAAGTTTTATGTTATCAAATCTGAAAATCAGTACCTTTAATGAGCAAATAAATCTTTATCTTATGTTGGCAAGGTATTTTACCCTAAGATTGAACAAGCATTCTCCTCTATTTTCTTATTTTATAGCAATCACCACTGTTGATTTACACTTACATTCTTGGCTTTACCTAGAGAATTGTTTGAACAAGGTAGAAAATCTTTTAGATTTTCCTTCGAAAAATTAGTTGTTGTGAACAGTAATTACCAGTCTATTCTTTACCCACTGATAATCAGCATGAACTTTATCATCTGCTGTATCTCATTTGTTCAGATTTCTGACCTTTATTCTCTTTCAGTCTACAATAAATTTATTTAAATTCACTTTACACCTAAAATTACCATAAGTTTATAGATATATGTAGGGAAAATTGTCTTACCTTTACTAGTTGAGTTTCTTGATTTCTAGGAAAATCAATTTTTGAAACTTGATCTATGTACTCTTTCTAGAAGTTCTCTTAGCTGATATTGAGTCTCCTGAATCTACATTCTACATTACATCAACTTTCTCTTACAATCCATCTTTTATTTACTTAATATTGTGAGGATTTTTTTTACTTAATCACTCACATTTATCTCCAGTTTAGCTCCAGTTTATTACATAGAACTTTTACTGATATTTTCAACATTTCATATTTCTTACATACAGAGGAGTTCAAAAGGGTACAGGTAGAATTTAAAGAACTTATAAAATGAACACCTGTATTAGATTCATCCAGAAGAGGAAATGGAACATTTCTCCATGCACTTTGAAAAGTTGAAATTTTTTAGGAATATTTTTTCTGAAATAATTTTACTAACTGCATTTTCTTATGTGTGCCTAAAACTCATCAACTTTTTAGAATAACTTAACTTGATTTCATTTCTAGAAGTCCTACTTGATACTTTTTAAAATGTGCAAGATCATTGTCATGGTTTCTTGTTTCAAATACAGATATTCCAGCCTGTCCTCTATTTCTTGTAATATAAGAAAGCATAATTTTATAATAGGCATTTTGATAATTATAGTATCTGAAGTCTGAGAGTATGTGCTACTGTGGAAAGTAATGAACTCTCAAAAATGTCTACGCCCCCCTCCTAAAACCTATAAATATATACCTTACATACATGACAGCAGGAACTTTACAGATATGAGTAAATTCAGAAATTTGAGACGGGGAGATTATCCTGGATTATCCCAGGGGGCCCAGTGCAATCACAAGGGATCCTTATAATAGAAAAGCAGGACTGTGAGAGTCAGAAGAGGCTTGATGGAAGCAGACCTTAAAGTGGTTTGAGAAAGGGTCCATAAGTTAATGAATGTAGGCAGGCTCTAGTAGCTAGAAAAGACAAGCAAAGAGATCCTCCATTGGAGCCTCCTGGAGGAATAGAGTCCCATTGATCCCTTTAAGTTTAGGACCCAACCTCCAGAACTATAAGATAATGAAAGTATGTTTTTTAAGCCACTAAGGTTGTGGTAGTTAGAAACAATAGCACACTAATACAGTTATTTTGCTTATTTCTTACTTCTGTTACCTTTTCCCTATGTGTTTCTCAATGTATTTTCCCTAGAAATATTTGTTTTGCCTACAAATTATTTGTGAGACTTCTTTATGGCCTACATTAAAGGTGAGTTGCTCTGAAGAGCATTTGCTACTATAAGGGACTGGAGGTACCACCAACTCCAGTCTACTATAAAGCATTTTCATATTGTGAGTGTATTTTTGGACCATCAGATAAATCTCCCAGCTTCTATTTTCTCACTTTTCTTTTTTATATATATATTTTTTCTCTTACATCTTTTTATCCTCTCATATCTTTGGTTACTTGGAAGATAAAGCATCAGTACAGCAGTATAGACCTATGAAATGGTTTCTCCTTAGGAGTATGGTACTCCTCATAGCAGGCCATCTTCTACAATGAGATGCATGAAAACTATTATTTAAGCCATAAGGCTTCTACGAAGTTGCCTGAGAAAAGAGGAGAGAGGTCAAGGCATTCACACAGTTACCTCTTACTATTATTATTTTATCTTGCTTCTATATTATTTCACTATTTTTTCTTTTATTGTTGTTGTTGTTGTTCTTGTGTTTGTTTCTGCTCTTACTGCAATGCTATCAGCTTTTCATCTTCCCTATACTGTTAAAGAAATCCAAGGGTTTGAAGTAGTTTCAAGTCATAATCAAGATAGAGGCATGTGGGTGGCTCAGCCAGTTGAATATCTGACTCTTGATTTCAGCTCAGGTCATAATCCCAGGACCAAGGAATTGAGCCCTGCTTTGGGCTCCAGGCTGACCATGGAGCCTACTTGGGATTCTCTCTCTCCCCCTCCCTCTGCCCCTCTCCCCAGCACATGCGCGCTCTCTCTCTCTCTCTCTCTCTCTCTCAAATAAAAAAAAGAAAAATGAAAGAAAAAGAAAAGAAGAAGGAAAAGCGACATAGTGTATAGGTTTTAGAAATACCTGAGAATATCACATTATAATTAAGCAAACACCATAGAATAACAATATTTTGCTTTCTGGAAATTAAAATTAGGATGTTGTGCAGTGCATTCCACATTCATATCTTCTTTAAAGGCAGATGCTAGCATGACTTGGAATTTTTCCAGGTTTAAAGGCTATAAACTTTATTAAGAATCCTCCACCAAAGGCCATTACTTCCTCCCTACCATCTGTGCAGCAGCAAGATGCCATAAAGAAATCAAGCCAAGGTATGGTAATTATGCTATGGATATATTGGTACCCTGAGGGACATTAGTTAGTTAGCATTATGAAATTTAATTCTTTACTATCAATAAATAGGTGCATCATCCTGTAAAATAAGCACTGCTATATTATACATATTTTAGAAAAGTCATTTATTAAATAACTATTTGACTTCTCTGACATAGAATTGATTATAGTTATTTTCTTAAACGTTTCTTTATTTATTTTGGGAGAGAAAGAGCAGGGAAGGGGCAGGGAGAGGGAGAGAGAGAATTCTAAGTCCCAACATGGTGGTCAACCTCACCAACCAGGAGATCATGACCTGAGCCAAAATCAAGAGGCAGACACTCAACCGAGCCACCCAATAATCCCATTAATAATTAATTTTTTAAATCTACATAATGAAATAACTGAAGTTCTATATGTGGAAACAGGAGTAGTCTATGTTTAAAGTAGCTAAGTTTTACACCAAAACTTAAGAGTCTTCTCAAAGATAAATGCCTATCTTTATGATTGGTCTGCCTAAAATGCACATATGTATATAATATGGCCCATGTTATAAGTCAAGCCATTTCAAATAAGTTTGTTAGGCTATATCAAGTGTTTTCTCATTAGTTAATTCAGTTAACAGATAGTAAGTATAAGGCACTTACCTAAAGTGTTCAAGATACATCAATGGACACAGGTGACAAAGATCTTTTACCTCTTATAGTCTGACAAGCAAGTTATTATAGGTACCTGATATATAAAGGTGATGAAGGTTATGGCAGAGAAATTACAGTGTGATATGAAAGATCCTGGGTGGTAGAGTGTTGACGTTTTAAATAGCTAGACCTTCTGAGAAAGCATTATCTGAGCAGAAAATTTAAAAAGTCATTGGGTTAGCCATGTGGGGATCTGAAGGAAGGACATTCCATGTAGAGAGAGCAGACATTGCAAATGTCCTGAGGCAGAAGCATGTCAGGTATAATTGGAAGTAGTGAAGACTGCACTATTTGGAGTAGTGTACTTGAAGTACAAGGAAATAATAGTAGGTTAAGATCAGAAGAGGATCAGAAGGACAGATCATGAAAGGCCTTGTGGACTACCATGTGGATATGAACTGTACCATCAGTGAGATGGGAGCCAAGGAATAATCTTAGTTAAACATCGAATTTAATCTGACTTGAATTATAAAAGGATCCTCCTGACTGATGAGTGAAGAAGAAACAATAATCAGCAAAGGATGGAAAGAAGTAGAACAGTAAGTGGGCTAATGTATTACTCAGGCAAGAGATGATGGTGGCTAGGATGAGTGTGCTAACCGGCCCTTGAGAGATAAACAAGAATGAGATTCACTCCTTAGAAAGCAAATGCTTTTAGGTTCCAGTATATTGTGATATGGAACAGAACATTCTGTCAAATCATTTGTGTGTGAAACCCATTCTGCCTCTGTGGATCCTACTCTATAACATTGTTACATTCTATAAACATCAACCTATAATATTAATGCTGCTAGAGAAATCCCTGGGATCCCAAGAGGCAGAACAATTCTGAATCTGGCATATTATATCATCAAGGATATAAATTTATTCTTTAATTTTTTTAATGTTTTTTATTTATTTTTGAGACAGAGAGAGACAGAGCATGAGCAGGGGAGGGGCAGAGAGAGAGAGGGAGACACAGAATCTGAAATAGGTTCCAGGCTCTGAGCTGTTAGCACAGAGCCTGATGAGGAGCTTGAACCCACAGACCACGAGATCATGACCTGAGACAAAGTCGGCCATTTAACCAATTGAGCCACCCAGGATCCCCAAGGATATCAATTTATTCTAATTCGAGATAAAATTGACGTCCTGACCTACCAAAGAAATTCTTTTCATTAAATACAATAACCAGTGTCTTCTATTTCAATGCCAAAAATAGATACCTTAAACTTTAATGTACTTCTAGTTATGAGTTTTAAAATAAGTGAGATCTTATTTGCTTTGGTTTTCATGGTAGTTATGGTTAAGCACTAAAGAAGCAACAAAGCAAAGCAGGGTTAATGATCTTTAGAAATAGTCCTATTTTCTAGACCCAATTCAAAGTAGAAATATAAAAGAGAGGGACTGAGCATGATGACCTGAACATGACTTAAAATTTAGAAAGCAGGAAGAGTATTGATCCTTTTTCCTTCTTTCAAAAACTACACACAGTTTATTGTTCTGCCTGTGGAGTAAACTCGATGGCAGAAAAGCAAGAAAAAGGGATTCACTGAAGGAAATCAGGTAAAGACTCTCTATCCATAGTAAAGATTCAGTTATTCCTTAAACACATCACGAACTTTGGTGTTCATTGACCAGGCAATCAAATACAGGCTCTGCTCCTTCTCTAGCCAGGTATGTCACCTTAGGAGAGTTAAGTAATCTCACCCTTAAGTTCCCGATTTTCTAAAGAGATAGAAAGTTAATTACTACCATATAAAGCTGATTTTGAGGATTATACAAGGAAATGCGTGAAAAAGCACATAATACGGTGCCTGCCCTATGGTAAGCTTTGAACAAAAGGAGGTACTCTTATTAAATTCTGCGTAATCAATTACTCAAAGTGGGAGAAAGATCCATCAGACTGGTGGCATGGACTCTTGAAAACAAAATAGAAGATAAAATATGATGTCTTGAATTTCATCTTTTCATATAATTGGTGAAATGGTGTGCAAAGATAACAAGCATTGCTACCTGTCTCATACCAAATCCAGGCCTGAAATATGTGAACTCATGAAATGTGCTACTATGCAGATTTATCAATTATGGTACAGTTTTAAATTTGATGTACATGAGGGGTGCCTGGGTGCCTCAGTCAGTTAAGCGTCTGCCTTTGGCTCAGGTCATGATCTCACAAGTTTGTGGGTTCGAGTCCCATGTCAGGCTCTGTGCTGACAGCTCAGAGACTGGAGCCTGCTTGGGGTTCTGTGTCTCATTCTCTCTCTGCCCCTCCCCCATTTGTGCTCTCTCAATAAATGTAAAAAAATTTTTTTAATAAATTTGATGTGTATTATTTTGTGATCCATATGTTAATGAAACCTAGTAAATACTGTATGAAGGAATAAATCACAGCAATAAATATTAACAGAATATATAAATGAACTGGGTTCATTCTTAGTCCACAAATCCCAGGAAAGAGGGGAGGGAAATTTATCAATTTTATATCAAAAAACATCTTTTATATTTGAATAATAACTGAACCTAATTCAGATGATTCTGCATACCATCTAAAATTATATAAAAATCTCGTAATCATGATGGTCATTTCATCTCCCTTTACTAGCTATTATTCACTCTCATTTTGCACATCTATTAAAATATTACATAACATTGGATCTCACTGTCCTCTATTCTTACTTAAAAAAAAAAAAAAGGTAACTAAGACAACCCACAATGTACACTGCATATATTTTCTGGAACAAGAGATATCATGCCTAACATGGGAAACTGAACAGTTGGCATTCTATTTAGGTGGGTTTTTTTTTTCCAGTTTCAACAATAATTTGATGAGGTTGCTATTATTTTCCACCTCAACTTGTGTTTACTAAAGTGATTTTAAAAGGCAATAAAGTGGAAAAACGTATTGACAATCAGGCTAAGTGGCTACATATTATAATTCTCTGATGGAAAGGGCCAAGCAGTAAGAAGCCCTCTTCTTTTGGTACATGCCAAAATAGACATACTGAGAATGGAAATATGAAACAGGTTCTTCTTCACTTAACTAAGCTCTTCTCCCCACCCCTCTATGGTCACTCACAATGAGCAGGACATTGTGAAGCACCAAGATGCCACCTTGGTAACATTGGTGATATAAAAAAGGCACATAGGAGTAACAGAAACAAAAAGGAAAGACAAGAATGGTACGATAACATTCATGGTATCAACTGTACAATCTGTACAAGTCACAGAACAAACATCAACTTCTAGGTAAGGCTTTATGGATGGTAAGATTCAGTTTTGAGTCTTGAAGGATAAGAGAGATCTGGATATGTAGAAGAGAAAGGGGATCTAGACTTGAAGCCAACCAAACCTGTGTTTAACTCCGTGTTCCACTACTTAAAAGCTGCATAACCCTTGGAAAATTAATAGCTACTAGGTCCCTCCATTGTATGTTGGAATAATACTAGAATCCTTCATGTAAGAATACTATGAGATTTCAAGGACATTATGCATGTAAAATGCTTCCCACAAAGCCTGTCCCATAGCAACTTCTCAGTAACGGTTGAGATTATTTGCGCTCCTCCTATCCAAACTATCATTACCAATTAAATGAGGACAACATTGACCTTTGAAGACCATTGTATTGGAAAGCATCTAACACAGTAACTACTTATTAGGAATCTGATACAAAATATTTGCACATGCATTTGGACATAGAATTAAGGTTAGTGTGTTTGTAGAACAGTGTACACAAAAGATTATGAGAGTAAAAACACAGATGCTGAATTAAAGTTCAAGGGAAAAAAGAGTGTTCAGTACTGGAAGATGTTGGTTAAATGTTTTAAGATGGGAGGCCTAGAGCCCTTTTGCATTAGTATTAGACTAGCAATGTGTTTAACCATTTGGGGCAATTGTATTACAATAATGTAATGACCCCCACATGAGGTGTAGACAAAGATTCTGAACATACAAGCCTGCACACCAGAGTGTAATGGGGGCATTACTTCCTTTGAGTAAGATTCATTTCTTGCACAAAAACACCCAGTGCTTTTTGTTTTTCAATTCAACATTTCTAGTGGAAATAATTTATGGTAATACAGGCAGATAGCACAGATCATGTAAGGAGCTGAAATAAATTTGAGTCTCAAATGAGAAACGTTGGAGTGTTGACAATAGCAAGATGGTTCTCTGGAAACAGAGCAGGTCTCATTATTTTTCCACACTGATCAACAAGGGAATTGGCTGAAGGGGTGTTTAAGTGGCTGAAGTTTTAGTTTTGACTTCCTTCAGCTCCACTGAGACAATTACTGCCAGAGCCAATTAGTCTTCCTGAATCCATAGATAAAATTCCATACAGTGTATAGCATAATGTATTATTAGAGCAAGTTTCAAATACCACAAGTCTGTCAACTCTATAAGGGCATTAAAATAGTCCATGGTGATATTGGCTTGGGACTTTATTTCATCTTTTTTTTTTTTTCCTTTCCTGGGTATGAAGTCACTTAAAATATTTGAGAAGGACTTTTTTGCAAATTACAAATTTTGAGATACATGTTATTAATGACGTTTGAACTCTAGGTAATTGAGCTAAAATTATGTAAATATTATTTAGATAGAAATAAATCTTGACATTCAAGCTCAATTTTCACCTCCATGTAATCAATTTGTATTCTTCAACAAGATATAGAATATTCAACACAGAAAAATGATTACAATGAATTACAATGACTGAATATGAAATTCTAAAATTATACCAATCTTTCTTCAAGAAATTTAATTTCAAATAGAATAACATTTTTGTAGATGTTCCTGATCTAATCCTGACTAAAGCAGGAGTAGGTTCCAACAGAGAAGCTAACATTTGGCACACATACCACAGGTATCTTTACCCCATCAAAGCAGACATCATTAGTTGATTATGGAAAATTTAATTATTTTGAGACTGGATCTAGTCACAGAATCTGCTTCACCCCAGCACTCTAGTTAGTCCCAACAACTCATCCCTTAGCAACTATTTCCATTCCCTGCTTTTTCAAAAATAATCCTTTAATCAGAGTAGAAGAAAAAAAAGTCACCATAACAATGTTTAAGTCCTTATAATGCTGAACAAAAGAATAAAATCAACTTGAACCCACTCATTTCCTCACACCAGTTTTGGGCATTTGGTTTTATGAAGATCACCTTCCAAATGTGTCTCAGCTTAAGCATGTATTATCACTGCTCTGGAAAGAGAGTAATGTGAGTCCATAATGTTTTATGATACTCATTACCAACAGCTCAGTGTGCACCTAAACAGTCTCTGAAGAAAAACGTACAATGTGCACAACTGCTGTTTCTGTGACAAATAAATACAAGGCTAAAGCTGCCGTATGTCTGGGGGGAAAAGTCTGAAATGCTCCATATGTCTAATAGCAAATGCTTCTAGATGGATATTCTTCCTGCATCCCTCACAGCACCCGGTTGGCACTGAAATACAGACTGAAAGACATTCCAGAGGGAACCACCTATGTCTAGGAATGATGGAAAAAATGGTTATGCATAAACTGAATTTTTTTAAAAAGGTATTTTTTCAGAGTAGTTTCAGGTTTCCAGAAAAACTAAGAGTAAGGTACAGCTATTTCCCTAAATCCTTTGTCCCCACACAGCTTTGCCATTACCAACTCCCTCCACCAGACGGTACATTTGTTACAATGGATGAACTGACACTGACACATCATAATCACCCCAAGTCCATAGTTGACATTAGGGTTCAGTCTTGGTGTTGTACAATGTATGGGCTTGGACAAATGTATAACGACATGTATCTACCATAATAGTATCATACAGGGTATTTTCACCGTCCTAAATAGAATCATTTAGTAGAGGGCTATAAAAGATGAGTATCACAATGGATAGAGAAGGAAAAACAACATGAACAATTATTCTCTGCCAAGGAATTCTTCCCTATCCCTGAAAAATACCATGAAGATATGGTAGGCTCAATGAAGATGGTGGGAATGAGATATCTAGGGAAGCAGAATGCCTTTGGCCTTGTTCTACTATCTCCTACAACAGGAGAATGTCTTTAAATTGTAAAAGAAATAAAAATGACAACAATATAACAGATCAAAAGGGTCAAACCTGGGAAATGAGACTTGATTGCAAAAATATATATATTCTATTCATTTAATGGCATACTTTTTAGCAATTACAAAGAATATACCACTGATATATTTTGGAGTTAGAGTTCTGTAGATGTCCATTCACTCAAGATTTTTAAATGACCAGATCTTCTATATCTTTACTTTCATTTGCTTGACGTAACTGAGAGTGATGTCATTAAATGGCCTATAACAATTCTCAATTTTTCCACTCTTCTTGTAGTTTTATTGACTATTTCTTTGTGTTTTCAAAGGCATTTTATTAGGTTCAAACAAAATAAAATTGTTATATTTTCCGTGGGAATTACACTTTTACCATGTTATGAATCTAGTGATGCTTTTTTTTTCTGGTAAATGTTCTTCTTTTTGATATTAATACAGCTATTCTAACATTATTTTGTCTTTTCCCTATCATGTTTCTTCTCCATCCTTGTACATTCAATATCCGGTGTTTCAGATCAATCTCTTATAAGCAACAGATAATTTAATTTTTAATCCAGTATGAAAAATTTTGTTATTTAGCTAGTGAATTCATTCTCTTTACAATGTTGAGCTTATGGGTAAACCAATTTGTTTCTAATGTATTTTGTGAATTTTTGTGTTGACTTTATATTTTCCCCTGCATTTTTGCTTTTTTCATAGATTTTTAAATTAGTTACAATTTTTACCCTCTAGTAATCTAGAATGTTTAAAATATCTTTTTAAGTGTTAAACTTCAAAAAATTTTCAGGTACAGGTCACAAACTTTAAAGTTAATCACTATCTTTATCTGATACATTTAATGTTTAACTCTGTTTGCATCTATGCCAACTCATGTATTCTTGCACATTTTCCTTTATTGTTTACCACAAAATTTCTGAATGTAATTTTTCTTCCTTGTAGCTCTAACTTGCATTCTAGTATTATTTCCCTTTTGCCTGAAAATTTCTGTAGGGAGGATCTGTGTTTGTTAAACATTTCTCAATGTTCGTCTAACAATGTCTGTAGTTCATTTTCTTTTTTCCCCTTATTTTTTAAATTTATATTTTAGTTAATATATAGTACAATATTGGTTTCAGAAGTAGAAATCAGTGATTCATTACTTACATGCAACGCTCAATACTCATCACAAGTGCCCTTTCTAATACCCATCACCCATCTAGCCCATCTTCCACCCACCTCCTTCTATCAACCCTCAGTTTGTTCTCTACCATTAAGATCTCTTGTGGTTTGGGCACCTGCGTGGCTGTTAAGTGTCCAACTCTTGATTTAGCCTAAAGTCATAATCTCACAGTTCATGAGACTGAGCCCCATGCGGGGGTCTGTGCTGACAGTGTGAAGTCTGCTTGGGATTTTCTCTCTCCCTCTTTCTTTTTCTGCCCCTCCCTCACTCGTGCTCTCTTTCCCAAAATAAATAAATGAACATTAAGGAAAAAAGAGTCTCTCATGGTTTGTTTCCCTACTCTTCCCATATATTCATCTGTTTTGTTTCTTCAATTCCACATATGAGTGAATTCCTATGGTATTTTTCTTTCTCTGCTTCACTTATTTCGCTTAGCATAATACATTCTAGCTCCATCAATATCAATGCAAATGACAACATCTCATTCTTTTTGATGGCTGAGTAGTATTCCACGACACACACACACACACACACACACACACACACACACACACACACCTTCTTTATCCATTCATCACTCAGTGGACATTCAGACTCCCTCCATAGTTTGGCTACTGCTGATAATGCTGCTATAAACATTTGGAAGCATGTACCCCTTCAAATCTGTATTTCTGTATCCTTTGGGTAAATACTTAATAGTGCAATTGCTGGATCCTATGGTAGTTTTATTTTTAGTTTTTTAGGAACCTTCATACTTTCTCCAGAGCAGCTGCACCAGTTAGCATTTCCACTAACAGTGAAAGACGGTTCCCCTTTCTCCTCATCCTCACCTACATTTGTTGTCTGTGTGTTCTTAGTTTTAGCCGTGAGGTGGTATCTCATTGTGGTTTTGATTTGTATTTTCCTAATGATGAATGATGTTGAGCATCTTTTCATGTGTCTGTTAGCCATCTGGATATCTTCTTTGGAAAAGTGTCTATTCATATCTTCTGCCCATTTCTTAACTGGGTTGTTTCTTTTTCTGGTGTTGAGTTTGATAAAATTCTTTATATACTTTGGATTATAACTATTTATCAGATATGTCATTTGCACATATCTTCTCCCATTTCATAAGGCTATTTTTCAGCTTTGGTGATTGTTTCTTTTGTTGTGCACAAGTTTTCATCTTGATGAAGTACCAATAGTTCATGTTTGCTTTCATTTCCCTTGCCTTCAATGATGTGTCTATTCCTCCTCTAGGATTTTGATGGTTTCCTGACTCAAAATTAGGTCTTTCATTCATTCTGAATTTATGAGAAAGTGTTCCAGTTTCTTTTTCCACATGTTGTTGTTCAGTTTTTCTAACACCATTTGTTCAAGAAAGTGTCTTTTTCCCCTTGGATATTCTTTCCTGCTTTGTTGAAGAAAGCAATGTAGCTGTGGGTTCCCTTCTTTCTATTTTGTTCCATTGATCTACATGCCTTTGTGCCAGTACCATACTGCTTCAAGGACTACAGCTTTGTAAGATAGTTTAAAATCTACTTTTCTTTGCCAGGATTGTTTTGGCTATCCAGGGACTTTTCTGGTTCCATAAAAAATTTAGAATTTTTTAATCTAGCTGTGTGAAGAATGCTGGTAGTATTTTGATAAGAATTGCATTAAATGTGTAGGTTGCTTTGGATAGTACAAACATTTTAACAATGTTTGTTCAGTCCATGAGCATAGAATGTTTTTCTCTGTGTCCTTTCAATATCTTTCATAAATCTTCTACTACAGTTTTCAGAGTATAGATCTTTTACCTCTTTAGTTAGGTTTACTCTTATGTATCTTATTATTTTTGATGCAATTGTAAATGAGATTGATTCCTTGATTTCTTTTTCTACTTGTTGCATTATTGGTGTATAGCAATGCAACATAAATATGCACAATGATTTTATATCCTGTGACTTTGCTGAAATAATGTATTAATTGTATCAACTTTTTGGTGGAGTCTTTAAGATTTTCTACATAGAGTATCACGTCATCTGCAAATAAAGTTTGAATTCTTCCTTGCTGATTTCAATGTCCTTTTTTCTTTTTGTTGTCTGATGGCTGAGGCTAATATTTCCAGTACTATATTAAATAGTAATGGTGAAATTGAGCATCCTTGCCTTACTCCTGACTGTAGGGGAAAGGCTCTTAGTTTCTTCCCTTTGAAGGTAATATTAGCTTTGTGTCTCTTGTATGTGGCCTTTATGATGTTGAGGTATGTTCCATCTATCCCTACTTTGTTGAAAGTTTTTATCAAGAATGGATACTGTATTTTGCCAAATGCTTTTTCTGTATCTATCAAAAGGATCATATGGCTATTACACTTTCTTTTATTAACATGGTATATCATGTTGATTGATTTGCAAATATTAACCAGCCCTAAAGTCTAGGATTAAATCCCACTTGATCATGGTGAATAATTATTTTAATGTACTGTTGAATTCAATTTGCCAGTATCTGGTTGAGAATTTTTGCATTCATGTTCATCAGTGATATTGGCCTGTAATTCTCCCTTTTAGTGGGGTTTCTGTCTGGTTTTGGAATGAAGGTAATGTTGGTTTCATAGAATAAGTTTGGAAGCTTTCCTTCCTCTTCTATTTTTTGGAATAGTCTGAAAAGAATAGTATTAACTTTTCTTAAATGTCTGGTAGAATTCCTCTGAAAAGCCAGTTGGAAGATTTTTTGATTACTGATTCAATTTATTTGCTAGTTAGGGTGTGTTCAAATTTTTTATTTCTTACTGTTTTAGGATTGCCCAGTTTGTTGTCATATAATTTTTTCATAGTATTCTCATAATGTTTGTATTTCTGAGGTGTTAGCTGAGATATCTCCCCTTTCATTTGTGATTTCATCTATTTGGGTTCTCTTTTCTTTTTAATAAGTATGGCTAGGGGTTTCTCAATTTTGTTGATTCTTTCAAAGAACAAGCACTTATTTTCATTGATCTGTTCTACTAGTTTTTTTGTTTATTTGTTTCTATATCATTTATTTCTGCTCTAATCTTTCTTATTTCTTTTCTTCTGCTGGCTTTAGGCTTTATTTGCTGTTCCTTTTCTAGCTCCTTTAGATGTAAAGTTAGATTTTATATTTTGTACCTTTCTTGCTTCTTGAGATAGACATGAATTGCAATATATTTTCCTCTTAGGACAGCCTTTATTGGATCCCAAAGGGTTTGGACTGTTGTGATTTCATTTTCATTGGCTTTCATGTGTCTTTTTATTTCTTCTCTAATTTCCTAATTAAGCCATTCATACTTTACTAAGATATTCTTTAACCTATATGTATTTGATGACTTTCCAAATTTTTTCTTGTGGTTGAATTCAAGTTTCATAGTGTTGTGCTCTGAAAATATGCATAGTATGATCTCAATGTTTTTCTACCTGTTGAAGCCTGATTTGTGACCAAATATTTGATCTATTCTACAGAATGTTCCATGTGCACTTGAGAAAAATGTATCTTCTACTCTTCCAGGATGAAATGTTCTGAATGTATGTGTTAGATCCATCTGGTCCAATGTGTCATTCAAAGCCACTGTCATTTTCGTTTTTGAAAGATGACTTGTCTAAGTCACACAATTCTAGGTTGACAGATTCTTTGAAGATTTTGATTGTATTATTTCAGTATTGAATTGTGCCCATTTTTTTTCAGCTGGAGGCTGGAATTTCTGTACTGCCAGAAATAGTTATTTCACATTGTCTTTGTTTTTTTTTTTTTTTTTTTTTTTTTGTCCCAGCATTTTCTAGAATAAGGCTTTATAATTATAACTAGGTGATGGCTAAGTAATTTTGTTACAGGCTTTAATTTTTTATGGTTTATTATTAAATACATAACTTCTGACTTGAAGTTCCTAAGTAAATTCTTTTAACTTAGATTTTTTTTAAATGTTAAGAGATCCAGACTATCTTAAAAACTTAGAACACGTTTCATTCCATACAGAGTAATGGGAGATTGTGCAAAGAAGAGATAGGAAACAAATATTTATTGGAATTATTTATTGAGCTAGATACAAAGCTACATACCTTACACACAAAACCTCACTAACAGCAAATATGTAAATCTAGGTTTATTCTATTTATCTGTTATTATAAGACTAGAGAGTGAGCACTTTGCAAGGAAGTGCATTGTCTTCTCATTCATCTCTGATGCTGTCTTCCAAGTCAAGGGAATTCAGCTGGTGGAACATTTCTGGATCCTCTCTCTCCCTTTCCTGACCACCTCAGAGAAAGTGGAATGACTTATTTCATTGATAAATTTGGGAAGAATAAACTGGAAATGCTTGAATTCACTGTCCCCACTCTTCTTCTCACAGGGACATGAACTGCTATCCAGAGAGACCAGGATCTTTTCTTTTCCTCTGTGCCTTTAATTTTACCTGGTCATTCTTTATTTATATGGGGGCCTCTCCCTGTTTAACACTATCAAGATATAATGGATGGGGTGCCTGGGTGGCTCAGTTGGTTGAGCAACCAACTTCAGCTCAGGTCATGATCTCACAGTCTGTGGGTTAGAACCCTACATTGGGCCCTATACTGACAGCTTGCTCAGAGCCTGGAGCCTACTTTGGGTTCTGTATCTCCTTCTCTCTCTGTCCCTCCCCAGCTTGCACTCTGTCTGTCTGTCTGTCTGTCTCTCTCTCTCTCTCTCAAAAATAAATAAATGTTAACAAAAAAAATTTTTTTAAAGACATAATGGGTAAGTTTGCAGAATTTGATGATCTAGCTAACAGGCTTAATTGTTTTACACAATTATGTTAGTCTGTGTTAATAAAAATAGTGATGTTTTCATCTGCCACTTATTTTACATTTTGTATTATTTCTCATTCAGAACGTGTATTATTTCTCATTCAGAACAGTGAAAAGTAGTACGCCACAGAGATCACAATGCATGGTGTAGCACTTTGTACATAATACACTCTTCATAAATATTAAGGCATCAGGCAAATTAATTCAAAAATCTGTCCTTCCACTTCCCCTCTGAAAATTCTTTCCTTAGTAATTCTCAGTTGTCATGTTAAAAACTAAAGTATGCCTGGGCGCCTGGGTGGCGCAGTCGGTTAAGCGTCCGACTTCAGCCAGGTCACGATCTCGCGGTCCGTGAGTTCGAGCCCCACGTCAGGCTCTGGGCTGATGGCCCAGAGCCTGGAGCCTGCTTCCGATTCTGTGTCTCCCTCTCTCTCTGCCCCTCCCCCGTTCATGCTCTGTCTCTCTCTGTCCCAAAAATAAATAGAAAAAAAAAAACAAAAAAACAAAAAAAACAAAAAAAGAAAAAAAAAAAAAAGAAAAAAAAAAAAAACTAAAGTATGCCTAACCCAAAATAGGTTTACAGTAAACATGCATTGAATATTAATGACTTTATATGTTATTCCTCACTTTAGAATTCCCATTTTTACAGATAAAAAGAGTAAAAGGTCATGCTTTTTTAATGATGAAATTTTTGGCATCAAGAAAAGGGCAGTGGATAGAATTACTTATGCTGCCAAAATAATGCCACGTAGATCACTATTTAATCTGCCTAAGCATAAGGTTAGCTCTCCTCTTTTATTCAAAATTTGTCTGCCATCAATAATAGGCAACATTTCAATTTAAGGAATGCCTGAGTCTAGGAGGAAACAAGAAGCTAATTAAATCCACAGAGCAGCCGGGTAGATGAGAACCAGTGTTTATTCTTTGATTGCCAAATATTAATCGGCACACACTATATTTTCAATAAATATTTGTTGAATGATAAATGAATAAAACTAATAACTAAAATCCTGTTTCATAGAACCCAAAACTTGAGATGCATTGGACAAAACCTAGCTTTCAAGCATTGTTTTAGGAGTCAACTCTCAGATAGAAGCTTAAGACATCAGTGTAATGCTCCACCTCCTCTTTCAGGTCACCCCTGAGCCTTCAGTCCTGTTTTTGGATGGAAAACAATCTGAGACCCAGAGAGAACAAACTGCCATGGACAAACACAATAACCAGTAAGCACATTGCTGGAACTTGCTCTTCTCATCCAGGTCCAGGGCTTCTGCTGTCTCACCTTAGTGCCTCCATGACATTGCTGGTAAAGTGGATCAAGAGCATTTTTGTTCGAATGACTCTTTATGTATACTATTAAAATAGCATTGCAAGTGACCTCAGGAAACTTTAAACCCTTCCTGGGATAATGACTTTGCTTTGTTCTTTTCATTCTTACCTAAGTGAGCTAGAATAATGCCTTCAAATCCTAGACCTCAGACCCAGGGAAAGTCCTTTGTAAACAAGGGTCTAAGACATGTTAACATGGTAAAGAATGACTTTTTTTCTGTATAAACTCTAGAAGTAAAGGTATTTGCTATTTGGATTACGACATTCAAATACTTTGGCCTTGACCTATTTGGAATATTAAAGAAAAGACAAATGTTTTTCAGAAAACAATACATAAATTGTAGTAAAAACATACTTTCTTCAACAAGTTTTCTTCTACTAAACCATCATTTCCCCACCCCTATCCCATGGATATCGGTTGTTGTGAGGTTAGAGGGTTGTATCTAGTGTTATGAAATAGATTTGAGGGGACCTAAAACGTAACTATAACTTTAGAGTTTATAAAATACTGCAAATGAATTTCTTTTGTGGTAAACAAAGACCAAACTTGTGCTTGGTTTCAGGGACCTAGAATATATCATATGAGCAATAAAAACCTCCCAGTTTCTACCAAATATTTGTCTCAAATTATGTTCCTTTAGATCTTAAGGGTCACAGTGTTAAGGAAAGAAGAAAGGAAGGGAGGGAGGGAGGGAAGTAAAAAAGACTATAGTCCTCAAATGGAATCATTTGTGCTAAGCCCCACATCAGCAAACCTAGACTTAAAATGTAACATAATTACAGTTTTAGACTTTCCAAGAAATGTAACTTTTAACAGTCAGTCTAGAATTACCTGGTCAGCACAAGGGAGGTAATCTGCCTGATAGAACCCTGCCTTTTCCCAAGGAAGGTGACTTTGTTTGAAACAATCTACTTTTTGCTAGAAACTTTCTCTTTTTGCACACCCCTCTGCTTATAAAAGCCTTCTGGTTTTTTTCTAGCTCCTCAGAGCTCTTTTCTGTTACCTAGATGAGATACTGCTGGATTCATGAATCCTTGAATAAAGCGAATTACATCTCCAAATTTACTCAGCTAAACTTTTTTTTTTTTTAACAACAGCCATAGGGGAAGGAAATGGATCCTATATATTATAGCAATGTCCAAAACAATAACTTCTAGTAGATCACTGACAACCCCTGGAAATCTGGAGTCCTCTGACAACACAAGATGATAGCAGTCTCAATTTCTTGTGAGACTGAATTGAATACATTTTGATCCTAACAATCTTTCATAATTGTTTTCTAGCTTTAGCTATGAACTTGTTTTATTTAAAAAACAAAGCACAAATCAAGGGTGGCTCCAACCGGAAAAAAGGTAGATTTTCTGGACATTTTCTCTCAATGAGCAAGAATCTAAGGGTGCCAAATTTGACTAATAATATTTCACCATTTATCTCCAGGGTTAAGCACTACAATGTGTTACCCTCTAGCATCCTGAGTGAATCTGACAATCTTCTTCCACCCCCATCGCCATAGAAAGAACATGTCTCATAATAAGCAGCATGGGAATTTTCAGGAATGACTGGTAAGTGAAATCCATCAGGACTTGGTCTTCAGTTACAAATATTTCCCCTTGGTATTCTCAAATTATAATCTTTTATCTGCTCCATGTACCTTCTGTACCTGCCCATAAGTACTGGATATTTGCCAGATGGATCTTGATTTTACTTACAATTACTTGGCATGAAGAGTGATACTTGGGTCTTCCTCCAGTAATAGATCAAGTGAATATTATACAAATTTTCTATTTCAACTAGAAGGTAAGAGGTAAGACAGGGCCAAAAATTCTAAGAAATTAGTATACATTATTACTGTGATTAATAAATATAGGGAGGATGGTAGAACATCCTATCTTTCCATGCCTGACCCCAGATATAAAAGGAGAATTATTAGCCAATGTCACTTGTCCTCATTACCCTTGAGTGGAATTGCCCCAAATATTCAATTCCAACTGAAGCAACTTTTATGGTCTGCCTTTTTCCCTTAGCTATTTTACCATGTAACAACTGGAGAGGACACTCCCATTTTATTGCAAACTGCTTTTACCTATGATCTGAGGTACCTATATATAAAAATGCTTTGCATAATAAATTTCTTGAATATAGTAAACAATGACTTTGCAAATCCTATTCTGATCTTTGCTCATTCTCTAAATTAGAGGACATTTTGCAAACCCACATACTTATGTAGATCTTCAACACTGGGAAAAACCAATGGAAAAAATGCCAAACCCAGAGATTGTAATTTTAACAATATTGAATTTAATGTAATAGAGAAAAAAACATTTTGAATATTTTTTGACATGTAGATAGACTGCTTCTTCTGTATTCAAATAATACAGCTTATTGTGGTAAGTGGAATAATGCCCCCGCCCCACCAAATATGTCCATATCTGAATCCCTAACACGTCAATAGATTATGCTACATGACAAAGGGGATCTAAAGTTGCAGATGAAATTAAGGTTTGTAGTCAGTTGATCTTAGAATTATCTAGGTGGATGTTACGTAATCCAAGGGTCTGAAAGTGTGCAAGAGGGAGACAGAAGAATCAGGGTTAAAGTCAAACAACATGAGAAAGGCTTGAGTGGCCATTGCTGGCTTTGAAAATGGAAACCAGCTACCAGTGAAGGAATGCAGACAGCCCTTATAAGTAGCAACAGGTAAGAACACAGTCCCCTAAAGTCCCCAGAATTAATACTGCCTGCTGTATCTTGATTTTAGCCACTGAGACCCATTTCAGACTGTTGATCTCCAAAAAAGTGAAATGATAAATGTGTATTGTTTTAAGCCACCACATTTGTGGTAGTTTGTTATAACACAATATGAAACAAATACACTCATAGATAACTTTTTTTAGGAATAATCTTTCTATCTTTCCTTAAGGTTCCCAGGTACTTAGTTAGAATGAGAAAATTTGATTGCTTGTATAAAACCCAGTGCATTTTTGCTTCAATTACTGTTTATTTTCTTAGCAGCATCTAACACCACTTGAAAATATTACATCTGTTTATTGTTGTTTCTATTAGTATAATGTAAGTCTTAAGAGGACAGGTGTTTAACTTGTTCTGTTCATTGGGTTCAGTGACTAGAACAGTGCCTATCACATGTTGGGTGTTCCATACATATTTAAGTGAACAGATAAATAAACGAATAAATGATAGGTATTCAACAGTGATGAAAATGTAAGTAAATTAATAAGTAATAGCTATTGTTCTCAGTTGCCTCAAGTAGTATGCGTGAGAATAGACTGATTGTTTCTTGATGAATTTTTCTTTAATTTACATTTCATATCATTTTATCTTCCTTTCTTCAAGAGTAAATTTGGTTTTTCACTGATTTGCGTGTTCGTTATTCACATTAACCCATGCTTAGTCACTCAGCATATCCGAGTTGCTCACATTTCTCTGGTTACATCCAGCAAGTCTCTTAGGAAATTTTTAATGTCAATACAGCTAAAAATATGTGTGATCAAGGTTTGATGCTGAAGAAAACAGTGACCATTTGATGAGTGAGGATTTTCTACAGATCCGTTTTTCTTGTGGAATGTCTATTTCAGTAAGTTCTGATAGCTTCTACCTCTCTTGCCTCATTAGGATCTCCTGGGAGATAACCTGTGAGCCCTTGGAATATGCTGCTACTAAGAATGTTTTTGTATGCCTGAGGCATTGGACCATGCTGTGCCAGTTTGACCAGATAAGTTTATCCTAATGATGTGATTTAGGTGGATATATAATTTTGCTCTAGTGGGGCCAGAGTCTGAAAAGCTAATATCAGACATGAGGGTGCTACATGCCTACATGACTGACCCTCAATAAAAACCATGGAAACCAAGGCTGGAGTGAGATTCCTCACTTGATAATACCTTGCAAATATTGTCATACCTCGCTGACCAGAGAATTAAGTGTATTTCCATGTCATTCCTTTGGGATGGGAAGTTTTGTGCCTTGCTTCTCCTAGACTTTATATGCCATTTCCCTTTTCTGGTTTTAGTCTACAAGTTTTCTCTGTAATAAATGATAAATATTAGAATAGCAGCTTTTCTGAGTCTTTTGAGTTCTTCCAGTGAATCACTGAGCCTGAGGGTGGTCTTGGTAACTTCCAACCCAATTCATTAACTCATTTATCACTATGACAACCCTGTGAAGTTAGTGTGATGTTTTATCTTTATTTTAAAGATGAGGAAACTGAGACTTAGATAAATTATCTGGCTTAAGGTAAAACTTATCTAAAGAACAGAGAAAAAGGTAATAAAATTTCTTTCTGCCTTCAAGATAACTGTAAAATCTAGAGAGTTTAATATGAGATGGAAGAGGACTATAAAGAAATTTCACTTGCCTAGATTAGTTGTTCCCACCAATTTTTTTTATTATACTGCTAGAAAACTGAGATGTAGTAATCAATTAGTTTCTTATTATTTATATATAAAAGAGATATGTGTCAAAGCATCTAGCCTACAGCTCAATAAATCCTTGACAAAAATCTACATACAGACTGTACTATAAAATATTTTGTTGTAAATCACTTAGCCATCTGCTTCCCTTTTTCCATATTGGCAATTTTCACTATGGCAAGTATTGGGCAATGTTTGGTAACACAAAGCATTCTAGAGGATTTAATGAGATTTTTGGAAGAGCAGGAAGAACAGATTTTAGACTAATCTCCCATAAACATCACCAGAACATCACAACAGACTTCACCCACCAAGAGGACTGCTGTTTCTGCCTAAGAGTCAGAAAATCAAGAAGATACCGCCACCTCTGATAGATGCACTGTATCAATCTGTTTCGATTGTGCAATCAAGAGTCTGCCACCAGCAACATCAATTTCCATGTTCTAACTCTCAGCAAAGTTAGGAACTTGATACAATAAATCTTCTATATCTTCTTCAGACAAAAAATTTAAAAAGTGAGAGACAGAGAGAGAGAGAGAAATAGAGAGAAAGAGAGAGAGGTTTCCAAGACTGTATTTGACAGGAGAAAAGTAATAGCAAAAGCGTGGCCTACACACCTCATGGTGTTCCACTTCTACTTTCGAAATCTCACATAGCACTTCTGATATTAGAAACTCAATCACCTGATTGTGTAACCTGATTGCAGTCAAGGCTCTGTACCCTCAGAGTACAGAGAGTAAACTAGAAAGAAGTGGGAATGGATATTAAATGAGCCAAAATTAGAGTCTTTGTTATATCTCCCTTCCTTTCCCCTTGAGGATTGGTCTCATTTTACTGGTAAGAGGGAATAGCTAAATTCCATGATCAACGTGTTAAATTAAAAATGTTAAGAATCTAATGAGTACCCTCCCTTCCCATTAGAACTGAAGCAAATATCCCAACTTTCTCTTCCTACATTTTGAACTTTTCTGAAATATTTTCAGGAAATTTTCTTCCCTTAATCCAAAACGTTGCTTCAAATCTCATTTTATGACCTTCCATGAAACCTTTCCTGGCCATCCCAAGAAACAGTGATATTTTTATTTAAATCACTAATTTCCCCTACAATCTGTAGTGAACTGTCATATACTTAAAATCCTCAACTTGTTCTGTTCTAAAATCATTTCAGATATGTTAAGCTTGGCCTCTCTATTTACATCACAAAAAGGGGCCATGTGACATATGAATCCCCCCCTTTCCAGTCCCAGAAGTGCAGTTATTTAGATGCTAGATTAATAAAGTGTTAATTTATCTGGATAAGGTAGCACACAGTAGAAATTATTCTAATTCCTCCAATCCAACGTACAGGTTAAATAAATACCTTAGGAAAGAAGAAATGGCTTTCAGCCGGAGTGGTGCAGAATATTCCCATTTATCTCCATAAGTCTGCTTACCCACTTAGCAACTTTAAACTTCCTAATAGAACCAGGAATTCAGTTATTTACCTCAGATTTCTTTATCTCTTATAAAGCTAGAGAATATATAAAATCTATGTCTGCTCTGTTATTCACTTTTTTTTCCTCCAGCTGACAGCTCGCTTCCCTGCCATTTCCTTTTGATACACAATAAATGTTATTATAATCATAATGTATGACAGTTGTAGACATTTTGCAAACACAGAAACATAGAAGAGAGAAGAAAATCACCCATAATACAGAGATAAGCATTTTTGAAGTTTATTTATTGAGAGGAGGAGAAAAAGGGAGTGTGTGTGCAGGTGTGCAAGTGGGGGAGGGACAGAGTGAGAAGGATAGAGAGAGAGAATCCCAAGCAGGTTCTACACTACCGCACAGACCCCAATGCAGGGCTGGAACTCATGAACTGTGAGATCATGGCTTTAGCCAAAGTCAGATCCCTAATCGACTGAGCCACCCAGGATCACCAGAGATAAGCATTTTGGCATGTAAATATACATCCATATCCTTTCAGTGTTTAATTATCCAATCAATGGTAATCATAAAGTCAATATGATATCAAATAAAATTATTTTAAGTATATTTTTCCTTAAATACAAAGAATTGAAGGCTTTACTTTTAAATCCTGAAAACTTTTAAATCCCAGAAATCAGTTTTTGAATAACATGGAACATTAAGATATTTAGCATGCTAGCATTTTTTTTTACTTTATTTAAGGACCTGCAGAATATTTCTACTGTCGTATATTATGATTATCTTAATTGGTTTATTTAAGTCTGTAGATTGCTTGTTCAAATCAAATGTTACTAAGTCCCTACTAAATGTATGGACTGATAAGAAAAGGACATTGTTTCTCTCAAACCAAATATTTGAGTTTCACAACTACAGCTATGTATTCTAAAGAGATACTTTGGCTCTATTTTAATCTATAACCTCTTCCAAAAAATGTTTTTATTAGATCAATATTATTAGATTACTTGGTACCGATGCTTCTGAAATTAGGATTGAAACCACTGTTTCTCTTTTCACTAGAGCCACCTTTATACCTGTGTCATTGTCCTCTCTTATTCCCCTTATTTCCAAGGAAGTGGGTGATGGTTCTCTGCCTCTGAAAAACCCTAACTATTATTTCTAATCTGGACACAAATCAGCCAGAATGAAACACTCAATAAATGTTAACTGTGGTTATTTACTATTGTTGTAATTTTTTATGCAAATGCTATTCAGAACATAGTCTTCCATGTCATTAAAAATATATAGCATCACAAGCTCTGTTTATGATTTTCCTTTACCTCTTAAAATGCCAGCATATAATACTTGTGTTTTTTAAACGGCTGTATGCTTTTATTTTCTCCAAAATTTTAGTTTGAATAATTATTAGTAATTTGATGATTGCTCATGGAAGCCACATGGCTACTGTGACATGCAACCATTACCTTTTTATACTAAGGAAAGGATGAATATTTAGAGAATGACCTACATTCTTATTTTTTTTTAAAGTTCTCTCACTGGAGTCAGTAAAGGAGGTAAGATAAAAGCCCAAGCCTTTTTTTCTAAAGCAAAGAACCTAAAAATTATGGCTACATCCAAAACTGGACTTGGATCATAGCTTAAGTTGGAAGACAGCAATACAGTAAATTTTGCACCAACAAACAGACTAGGCAGAGTAAAAAGAGATCAAAGGCAAAATATTAGATTCTGATTAGTTCCATTCCCACACAGGGAGCATTGTATGCTTCTCGGTGTAGACCAGTTGTCTGAAAATCATGGAAAAACATCAAGCATCAGTGGGTTGCATGAGGAGACAATCCTTTATCAGCAAAGTACTTTTTTTTTCCCATTCCATCCACCTTTTATGAAAACACCATTTTCTTTTATTTACCTCATTTTCTAACTTTCAAAACTTCAGACTTCTGTGGTTTTATCAGAAAAATAAGCCTGTCTTTCCATTTCTCCATTATAGAAGTTAACAACTCTCCAGCCTGTAGATCAAAAGAGAGGGCTTTGATTCTATTGATCAGAAGACTATCTAAGACAACTAGAAACTAACAAGAGCAGATGAGATCACCAAAAAGGAAACAAATCATCTCTCAAGGATTATTCTCGACAAATGAAACCTAAAGCAGAAGATAGCAAATATCCTGCCATCTCCTTGTAATTATACATGTATGGCATACACATGCTAAAAGAAACCACAAAAGTGAAAGGTATTCTATTGTGTCCTCCCCCAGCACATGATGCAGAGACAAGAAGAAGGTGAACAAGAACTGAGGGGGGCAGGAGGGAGACAGGCATATTTTAAGTGTCTTTGGAGCTACTTTTCAAGTTCACTGTTCTATATGAATTGAATTTTCAGCTGCACTTAACTATCCAAAATAAATTTTATGTTTCTAAATTTTCAAATAATTATACATCAGGACAAGTGTTTTGTTTATTTTATGTAATCTGTATACCAAATGTGAGCCTCTAACTCTTAACCACACGATTAAGAGTTTCATGCTCCACTGATTGAGCCAGTCAGCTGTCCCAACATTAGGGCAAGTCTTAGAATTACTAAGAGAATTACTAAGAAAAAATTATTTCTTTCACTTAGGATGAAAAAGAGGTAATATTACATGAAACTGTATGATTTCAGAACAACTTATTAGCTAAGTACTACTATTTTATTATATCTATAATTCAAATGAGAAAGGGAGATTACAAATAATGTACCTTACCCAAAATCATACAGCTATTAAAGGGCAAAATCCATATTTGTGAAAAACACGTTGGCATAAACTGATGTCAGGTTGATAATATGCTTAATTGTCTGCCACAGATTTATGCAAATCCTTTTTGAAGGAATATGCCTTAAAACAAGGCTTCAGGGACGCCTAGGTGGCTCAGTTGGTTAAGCATTGGACTTTGGCTCAGGTCATAATCTTGCAGTTCTTGAATCCAAGCCCTGGGTCGGGCTCTGTGCTGACAGCTCAGAGCCTGGAGCCTGCTTCAGATTCTGTGTCTCCCTCTCTCTCTGCTCCTCCCCGGCTCATGCTGCTTCTCTCTCTCTCAAAAATGAACATTAAAAAAAAATTTAAAAAGGGGCACCTGGGTGGCTCAGTCAGTTGAGCATCTGACTTCAGCTCAGGTCATGATCTCACAGTTTGTGGGTCCAGGTTCTGTGCTTGCTCAGAAGTGTTTAAGGAGAGATTATGAAAACTGAGCAGGGATATTTTCAATGAATGAAGCAAAATTTGTTAAAATTTAACATTAAAAGTGGAATAGATAGGTTAGGTCACACATTCACAACCACAGGACACAGCAGAGAACTGGAAGACAGATCTGAAAAATTATCCACAATTCAATATAAAGAGATGGAAGATGATGACCATACATTATCTCATGTTCTACGAGGATAAAATGGAACTCATAATTAATGAGGTAAGGCAATATTTTTTTTTTAAAGTAATACATGTGAAGGTCCTAGATTTGGTAAAAAAAAATACACAAGTATAGGTCCTGGATTGTCAATACCAACCAAAATAAACTTTTAAAAAAATCACACCTACCCATATTGCAGTGAATTTTTTGCGGGACACAAACACATAAGTTCTTCAAAGAAATAGAAAAGGTTTGCCTCAAAAAAACAAAAAAGCAAAGGGAAAATATTTGGCTGACTTAACAGGAACAAAATCAAAAGAGTGAAGTATCCTTTTCAAATCACTGATGAAAACAACTATCAGTATTCTATAAGCAATTTAGGTAAACCCTTTCAAGAATAAGGGTAAAATAAAGACAACTCCAAGTTACTAAAAGCAGAGACTTTCTCATAAATGTGTCTTTATTAAATGAACTGCTTAAAAAATATTCCAAAATGAGGAATATGACAAGAAGAAAGAGGGGAAGAAAGTTCTGAAATGCAAGAAACAATAAGAAGAAAGGAAATTTTTTAAAATATGGAATACAAACAAATATGGCGTGTCTAATTTGGGGGCAGCAGATAGACCTAGTAGTAATAGGACATGATTTAAGCCTAGATCTGACTCTGCTGATACTGGTGACTTGAGCAGAGGAAGGCAGAGACTGCTAAAAGACTGCCTCACTGGTAAGATGGACATGTTTATAACTTCATATGCCAAGAATAGTCCTGAAGATGAGAGAGACCATGGATCTGATTCCACTTAAAAACTAGAGAGGGATGCTTCAATTATTCCAATTAACCATATTACTTTGGTTGACCTCTAAACTAGAAAAAAAAATGACATTGAACCTTGAACAATCGTGACCCCTATGAATAACTTTTAAACAAATTCTTCAGTGAGGGAAAGACACTTTTATTTTGGGTACTAAGGCATCTCAAAATGGAATAATAAAGTGAAAATCCACAGCATTTTAAGCTCAAGTGGTCCTAAAGAGTGACTTAACAAATAAGCTAAAGAAGAAAAAGGGGAATAAAACCATCAACAGAATCAACACAAATTTTCATGTGTTCGTCGTAAAAGCAAAATAATATAAAATGTTACATCTTCCATTTTATCCCTTTCTGGTTTAAAACACATTTTGCACTTAAAACAGAATCACCACCGTCTTGTAGAAAAATGAAAGTAACATTTCCATAGTTTGTAAATAGTTTCTCAGCTATCCTGATATTCTTGACAAAATAGACATACGAAGACATCTGCTGTTGTTACTCACATAGCATTCTATGGTAAGCTCAGAAATTGGGAGAGATATTTCAAAATAAAGAACTGGAGCATTGAACAAAAGCATTAGAAAACATTAAGCTATATCAGCCCCACTGCCTGAAGTATTTACATTGAGGAGGTGGCTGTGTGTTTTTATCGGACTAAAATTGGAGATGAAGCCGAGTGCTTAGCTTTCTATTTTTTATTGGAAACCATACTATATATGGTTGAGAACTGGAGCTTAAAATTAACATGCTTGAGGAAGATGGAAGGATAATGATGTTTCAATACCTAACATACTGCAGAAACCTAGAATGTGTTAAAAATCCCACATTACTCTTACCATATGCCCTGTTTACATAATGTCAAGCGATGTATCAATTTTTCATATTTGAAATCACTCTTTCCCCTAGTAAGTTTTTAAAGGCAAACAGGAAAAAAAGTGTTTATTTTTCAATTTTAGGGAAATTGTAACTATAATTGAATGGTGTTTGAAGACTTTACACATGAAGATATTTATTGCCTTCCTGTTTGTAAGAGCAAAAAGCAAAAACAAAAAAGATTTAACTGTCCATGAAATGATAGAATATATTCATACAATTAAATACCATGGTCTTTAAGGGGTAATTCTATAATTTTTGAATTACAATTATGTTTATAAATGAAAAAACGAATTGCAAAATAGATATTATATGATATGTGTACCCCCAAACTGAATTTATATGTTTAAGTGTGCTTTTGATAATCACCTTCCAGTATACATGCACCCTCTCTTTTACAACAGTATCCTAAATTTTATCTGGAGTAGAGGGAGCGACTTAAGTCCATAAGGGTGTCCCACACTCCTTTCCTACTTGGATTTCTTAAGAAATGGGCACATAATCCAACTAAGACAAAATGGCCCGAGAAGACTCAATTTCAGGATCTTTTTTGGGAGTATCAGGGAGTAAGCCATTTTTCCTCTACCAGATGTAGGCTCAACTATCTGTCGCCCTACATGCTGCAAGGAGCCATTCCACTCACATGGAATGAAAGGCTACAAAGAATGGGGACAACTGAAGTGGACTAAATAAAGGGAAGAGGAAAAAAGTTCTGGACAATCCACTTGAGCAAGTCCCACCCAAAGTTAGTCTCTGTTCTCCACTTAATGGCCATCCAGACCCTGGTAGGAGAAAATGGTGCCTCATTATAGCTGGTCAAGTGTGGGAGTTCAATCTCCCATTAGCCCCCTGGGTATAACTACCCTGGTCCAGAGGGGCAGGACAGTCTTATACTGCTTCCCCATGCCTCTCCTGAAATATCAAAGGAGTTGGTAACTCTGGAAGGCTGTGAAAGTCCTGGCTTCCCACATCACCTTTTCTGACACCAATCCAGTGGGGAGAACTTGTATCCTGTTAGCTCTGTGTGGGGATGCAAGTCCTGGTCTCCCATGTAGTTTTTGTGCCAAGCAGAGTGAAAATCTTGTCCTTCATCCCATCTTCTCCAATAGCCCCAGTTGGAAGGAGAAGGAGGTTTCATTACAGTCCAGTAAGGACTGGTCTAGTCTCCCTCTCAATCTTCATAGAGAGCACTGGAAGTAGGGCTGCAGAGTTTTTTGTGATGTTTCTTTCAAATAAGATAATTGTTGTCTAATTTTCTCTCTTTCTAGGCTGCCCTTTCTCTAGTTTTTGACTGGGGAGAGCAGACTTTTCTTGGGAGTTTTTGGCCTCACCCATTGGCATTTCTGGGTTGTTGGCTTTTTCAGCACCCCACTCTGTGATATATGAGGCAAAAGAAAACCAACAAAATTGCAATTCCTTACACCCAAGACTCCTTGTTGGTCAGCCTTCTTTCCACCATTCAAAATTTTCTATTGTTTTACATGTCATGTCCAGGATTTTTAGCTCCACTTAGCACGAGGATTAGCGAAAACTGCTTTTATGTCCTGGAGTGGAAGTCCTACTTTGTGTGATTTTACTTTCTTTAAGTTTGCTAGGTTTGTCTTTATTGCCCAGAACATGGCAGATATTAATAACTTTCCATGTATAGTTAAGTGCAATGTGCGTTCTTCAGTTGTGGTTGGAATATTCCATATGTCAATTAAGCGAATTTTACCTGTGGTTTTGTTTAGATCTGCTGTATCCTTACAAGATTTTCTTTAATGGTGTGATTCACAGATTCTCTCAAGCAAACAACAGAGCTTCTAAAAAGTTGAAGGGTATTGCTCCTTATGAAAGGACTAAGGTAGAAAAATTTTAATAATGAAGACATTTTTAGAATGGCTCTTGTCTACTGGAATGAACCTCATTAAATATACATAAGAGATGCACAAAATTTTTTGAATCATATAGGCAGAATCATGTATGTTCCAGCTTAGAAGGGACAGAAATCGTTCAAAAAAAAATTAGGAACCTCAAATTTCTACAAACCAGAAATAGGCTGAGGAATATACTCAGCTAAAATCCTGGGCTACTTTTCATGGGAAAGGAAGGGTGACTTAGAATGCAGAAGCAATTGCTCACCAGAAAGTCAAAAGAATTCAGAGTACAGGAGAGCATTGGGGAAATAGCAGAATGACATCTTAATTAAGGAACTTGCTACATTTACCTGAATATATATTACAATTACTATGGATCTGTGACTCCTTTGCACTTCTCATTTTTCTCCCTTTTGGAAAAGAAAGGTCTTCAGCGGTTATACTCTGCCTTAAGCATCATTGAATGTTGAGTGTGTTGGGGCAGTTTACTCTATTCCTCTGACTTGCAGGTCCAAAGGTACTCTACTGGAGGAGCAACAAGTCAGGAACTGCATGTGAGGAGACTAATCTACACCGGGGCCTTCAATGAGCTGATACTGAAGGTCTCCCTGAAGCCATGATGTGATGCATATTTCACATGTGGGAAGAAGTTGGACCATTGGGGCCAGAGGGAAGCCTAGAAACCATCATTCCAGAGGACCACCAAACTGTGGGATCTCTTTTTCCCTTACTTCCTGTCTCTCAGATTCCATTCTCTGAAAGAAGCTGTGTCATGAGCCTCATGGAAAGCCCTGCATGTTAAGGAAACAAAGCCTCCTGCCAATGGCCAGGTGAGTGAGCTTAGAAGTAGCTCTTCCAGATACTTCAGAAACACTGCAGGTTCAGTCAACAGCTTAATAGCCATCTCATAAGAGATGCTGAGCAAGAAGCAGTCCTCAGCTAAGCTGGTCCCAGAGTTCTGATCCCAAGAAATTGTGTGAAATAATAAATTGTTTTCATCTGCTAAATTTTAGGTAATTTTTTACACAGCAATTGATAACTCATATGCCAAACCTTCTCAGTTTGTGTAATCAGAATAGCCTATAAAGAAGACTGCATGACTTTTATCCACATACTTATTTCTAGGATATTGTTCTTATCAATGTTTTCAAAATGGATTTGTAAATCAACCTCCCAAACTGTCATTACATCTGCGTATATGGTTACTTCCTGAGCAAACGGCTAGCTTTTCCTAATTTGGTGGCAGAATCCTTTAGGTAGTACATATGGTTATAGTAACAATCTCTGTGGTATGATAACCTGTGTGCCAAACAGTTATATGCTTTTGGTAGGCTTTGGGGGGAATTGGTGACTGACCAGAGTGGGGGATGTTCTTTCAACTCACTGTTGACATACAACACAGAGCATGGATTTTAGCTTAATATTTTTTGTCCATTAACTCTCAATTGTCATACTAGGCTCAATAGCAACCAGATAACCTTGTATGTAGGTGCTTGTTTTCTTGACAATAATCTGGGGTTCATGTAAGATGACCATTTAAAGCAGCCCCTGTTGGATAACAAGGTGATTTGAATACAGTTTGTTTGAAACAGACCTGTGGTTTCTAATCAGCACACAGTTGCATTGTGACTTGGTTTACAGCACTTTTTTTTTTCCTTTTTTTCTTCCCCCTCTTTCTTTTCCTATCCCAACAGTACCAGGACATATGACATTGCACAGTTTATAAATAATTCTGATTTCTTTGGAGTGTTTTAGAATAAGGTGGGGTTTTTTTTCTTCCATTTGTTTTTAAAAGGGAGTAGAGATTGTTGTTGTTGTTATGCCTCATGCACTTTTATTAAAACAGAAAGCTTAAACTAAATTATCTTTCTGGCAGATATGTCAACAGACTGTTTTAATGTTTTGCTTGTCAGCATTTGTTTTATGGATATACACTGCCCTCTGTAAAGATGCGATGATTATGTTCCTAGGGACAGAGGAATGGAGGCACTCTCTGTAAGCTCTATATACCAACAAAGTCCTTCTCTAATTAAGCATTCTAGCACCTATCTAACAAGGGAATGGGTTGTCAGATGTTTATTGATTTTGTTCCTACTTGTGCTTGTTTTTGCACTCCCCTTTTAATAGCAACAATTTTCATTCTGCTTTGTGTCTTTCTCCACATCTCTCTTTCATGGCATTTGTGTTCAGAATAGACATGAGTTGAGCTTATAAATAATTTAACATTTTTTCGCCTGGTATCTTTCCTATATGGTGTGTATTCATTTGTTGTTACATTGTTACATCTCACAGCTATAGACCAGGAAGTATCTGTTCATTTTGGGTTTCGGAAAGCAGAAGGGGCAGTTATTCTACACATTAGAAACATTAAATGGAGTGTTTGATATGTGTATGTATGTATGTGTGTGTATATATATATATATACACACACACACACGTGCATATGTGTATACATACATACACATGTGTGTGTGTACGTATACACATATATATTTATATACATATTAGAAACATGAAACAAGGTGCTTGATATATATTTATATACATATACACATGAGTATATATTCACATATATACAACTATTATGTTACTATTAAATTTTATTATTTAAAAAAACATTTACACCACTAGGATAAACACCTTTCTTTTCTCTAAACTTCTGAACTCTCTTAGGAAATAAACACAGCTGTCTCCATTTCTGTCGAGACAGTATTCAATATGGAAAGTTGGCAAGTAGATGTCAAAAAACTTAAAGGATTCTGATATGGCATGGATTTGCTCCTCCTTCCAAAGTAGTACTGAGAAATGATAGCCCTCACAGACACAGAGTACTGAGAAATGATAGCCCTCACAGAGAGAGAAAAGAATCTTAATCAGAATAGAATTCAAGGTAACATTCATAGTTTTCATTCCATACTTTCCCCTGTATGACATTTCTCTTTCAGACATTTTCCAAACCAAATAATACTGACCATGACTAAGCACATATTGATAGTCAAATCTATTCTGTAAGGCATCTTCATGTTCTGAAAAATAATGTAATAACATACTCGGCCTATTCCAGGTCTTCAATAACCATAGTAATATTAATAAGGAAAGAAGAATTCCAAAAGCCAAGAAAATGCCTTTTACTACATATGCTCTCACTTCCTCTCAAATTATCTGTAGTAAAAGATTCAGGTTTTGTTTATTTTTAATTTCCAATTCATTTTCAATGGATTAAATTAAGAAATATATTTTCCACATAATTCATAGTAAAACAAAATATTAATAAAAATACAGAAAATGCAAGCCTGTGGATCAGTTGTTTAGGTGTCAAGGCAATGCCAAATTTATCTTAAAGTTTATACATAAAATTTTGTATTTATTGCAACCTCTTACAAGAGTTTATGGACTGGCATTGGTCCACAGGAGACACTCAGAATAGTGTGGCTATAAATGATCTAAAAAGATGATGCAGCTGAAGCCTCAAGACATTTTTTTTTTTTAACAAGGACATTTTTTTTTAACTTGGATCATAGCCCAATACACTTGAAGACTAAGATACATTCCCGTGAGAACCATCACTTGCTACAGTCGGGGGGAAGTTAGGATCTTTTAGAACTGTGTGTGAAGTTTGAAAATTTTTCCCATGTAATTCTGATGGATTCCTTATTGCCCTTAGAATCGCTGCAGTAAGACACTTAGGAACCAACTTATCATCCACAAACAATTATTGAGGTTCTATTCTGTATTAGGCCTTATATCATATTTAAAAATATAAAGACGTATGAGACAGGAACTTGAGTGCCAGCATAAAATGAGAAAGTGGAGATACCCTTGGGATTCATGCAAAGATAACTAATAATATAATATATAAAAAGGCATCTTGTACATGAAGAGGGCAAATGGACTGAATATAGTGATAGATATTTAAATATCACATATCATTTTCTAGCATTTAAAAATTTTTTTAACATTTATTTTTGAGAGACAGAGATAGAATGTGAGCTGAGGAGGGGCAGGCAGAGAGAGAGAGAGAGAGAGAGACAGACAGAATCTGAAGCAGGCTCCAGGCTGAGCTGTCAGCCCATAGCACGATGTAGGCTCAAACCCACTAACCATGAGATCATGACCTGAGCCAAAGTCGAATGCTTAACCGACTGAGCCACCCAGGTACCCTCTAGCATTTTTAATTTTGGCTTTTAATCTCAAATTTGCAGGGTGATTGTGAGAATAACACTACAGTTTTATCAAGGTTCGAACAAAAGTAAACATTGGGGGAGGGGAGAAGTAGCATAAATATATCCTTTACAAAACAAAACAATTATTTTATGTTATATAACTATTTTAATGTAATTTTACATAATTAATTACATAATTATTTTATGTTACTCCCCAGATACATAACACCTAACCTTACTACTAAGGGCTTGTGCTGTTCTGCCATACATCCAAATTGATAGTGGAAAATACCAAAATAACAAAAACCAGCAGGGATAAACATGTGAGTTTATATTACTAAGGTTAGTAGTACAGAGAGGCCATATATGTTCCATCAATTTATTGCCTAATTTTATTTAAAATTTTTTCTAGCAAGATTAACTTATTGGGACAAACTAATTTTGTACCCATACTGCCTAGTACATTGTTAAAGCTATGGTTACCATTCTATAAATAAATTGTGAGAGGTTACTTCTTCGGCTCTCATTTTACAAAATTTTACCAAAAAAACCTCTTGTCAGAAATAATATATAGCCTTGCTCAGCATAATATAACCTCAATTAAAACAACCCTGGCAGAAAAAAAAATAGAAGATGATATAATCTATTTTCAGCTTAAGGTAAAACTTAAAGACACCTCAAAAAATTTAATGAAGTCAATGATAAATAGATTTGATTTTTTTAAGGCATGCATATATTCTGAATATTTTAAAGCCCCTTCTACCTGCATTTCAAAAGAAAAGCATTTTAAACTTCAGGGCGTATAATAGCAGAAGGGAGATTCCAGTCTTAGTTCTGAGGTTCTGAATATTTCCCACATATTTTAAATAATACATGTTCACACTACTGAAGATTCATCAGGGAATGAACTATGGGATATTGACATGTTTGACACAGCTGTCTAATTCTGTTTGGGTCACAGTGAAGCAACAGCATGTTATCTAGTAAGTAATTAGATAATATCCATGAAAATTTTTTTTTCAAATGCAACTTTATTTCAAAGCTTAGAATTCTGAAACTTCAGGAAAATTACTTTGGCCACATCATAGTTATACACAGCTACAGCATCTATTATCTCTGTGGAATAAGGTCTAGGTTTTGCTCATATAGAAGTGTGATCTTTTCTCAGACACAAAGTGCAATTTGTACCTGCCTAACAGTAAGCATGTAGATGACGGCTAGGATGGAGTATCAAAACTTCAGAAACTATCAAACTAGGCTTTGCCATGAGAGGCAATCTCTAACAAAAGAGGGGAATATTTATAAGACAAAAAGTGTTGAAGAATTTAAGTCCAAGATTTTAGGTTAGTAACTAGTAACTAGTGGATGTGTGAACTCTAGTTAGGGGATTACTTTTAACACTTAAGTAATTTCTTGATGCACCATAACAATATCTCAAGTGCAAATGAAAACTGATATGTAAATTTCATGTTTGTCGAGGCTACCTCATCATATAGTATTTGGACCTTCCCAGCATCAAATCATTTAATGAGACCTAGATATTTGAAAAATTAAAATATAAAAACTCTTTAGCAGAGTTTTGTTAAACTACATAAAAAAGATTCACAACTATCACCTTAAATACACTGTGATGCCACAACTCACCCTTTCTGCTTACTGTCCTTATGTCTGATACTTGAATAGGTCACCTGACCTCAAATGCTCACTTTAGTCCTTGTTACTTACCTAATTGTAAGTGTAACCATCAGTATCTCCATCTAAATTCTACAGTATTTTTATGTTTTACTTGGCAATTCAGTAATAATTTCTATTCACAGTTTCTCTAAGTACATAGGACCTAAGGTCATATTTTATACTCCTAAAATCTCTAACAGACCTAGCACAGCACCAGTCTACTGGTAAGGCACTTTCACCTATTTCAAGAATGGAAGGGAAAGAGAAATGATTTTTTTTCCTTTTTTAATGTTTATTTGAGAGAGAGAGAGAGAGAGAGAGAGCGCAAGTGCGCAGGGGAGGGGCAGAGAGAGGGAGATACAGAATTGGATTCAGGCTCCAGGCTCTGAGCTGTCAGCACAGAGCCTGACACCAGGCTCGAACTCAACCAACCATGAGATCATGACCTGAGCCGAAATCGGAGGCTTCACCAACTGAGCCGCCCAGGCACCCCTCTTTTTTTTTTTAATTTATTTTTTGAAAAAGGAATTTTTAAAAGAAAGGATTTAGGGAAGAATTAATATAAAGAGAAAGAATAAATGAAGAAGGAAAGAGAAGAAAGGAGGGAAGATGTAAGAAAAAAACAAAAACAAAAAGTAAAACTGACCCTTAAAACAAAAAAGTTAGAAAATGAGTATTAGGCAACACTTACCAAAGAGGATAGTGCCTCTTTTCACCACTAACACTCTAATAAAATTTTTATGAAGTATAGAATAGAGTTCTAAAAAGGGTCTTGTCTTGCTAATAGGAATAATTAGCCCTAGGATAAACATATCTTAAGAGCAAGACCCCAAATAACTGCACTGTTTCTAAGCAATTAATTCAAGTAGGTTTACAAGAAAGCACAAATATCCAACACCAACATAGTATGATTTTCATTATCTTGCACCTGGTTGAAAATAGCCAGGTATTCTACGGAGGAGAAAAATGATTCATACAATGAGGAGGAAAAAAGGCAATCAAAACCCATCTGAAATTGACACTGATATTAGAATTATCAGAAAAGAACTTAAAAGTTATTGTAACTATTTCCACATAGTAAAAAGATTAAGTAGGAAAATGGGAAATTCCTTCTAAAGACCCAAATTGTATTTCTAGAAAGAAAAACCATAATATGTGAGATGAAAAATATCAGTATTGGGTTATTGGCTGATTAGACATTGCAAAAGATTAGTGAATTTGAGGACCTAGCAGTAAAGACTATTCAAAATGTAACACAAAGAGAAAAGAGAATTTATAGAAAGTGGATCAGTGAGCAGTGAGGCAACTTCAAGAGGGCTAATGTATATGTAATTGGAGTTCCTAAGGAGAATCAACAAGGAGCAAAAAATACTTGAAAATGTAATGGCTCCAAATTTTCCAAAAAGTTCAATGAACCCCAAGCACAAAAAACAAAAAGCGCACTAATGGACTTCATAAACAAATTGTTCAATTTTTTTATATATAATTGAGAATCCTTTCAACAAATAAATCAAATTAAGTACAGATGGGGGAAAAAGATAAGAATAATAGATTTCTTATACTCAGTGTGAGAAGACAGAAGAATGATATATTTAATACACTGATGCAGTATATCTGTCAACTTAGAATTTTATACACAATGAACATACCTTTCAAACATAAAGACTTTATCAAACTTACAAACTCAACAAATTCATGAAAGTAAACCAGCCTTACAGGAAACATTAAAGGAAGTCCTTCAGGCAAAACAAAAATTTTACTAAACAGAAATATAAATACAGAAAAGGGACAGAAAACACTGGAAATTATAACTACAAAAAGTAAATATGTACATTTTATTTTGATATTATTGAGAGCTCTTTAAAGAGTTGAAAACATTAAACAAAATAATGCAGTATGAGGTTTATAAATTATGTAACGGTAAAATGATTGACAACAATAACTTAAAGTCTAAAAGGGAAAATGGAAGTATATTATTGTAAGATTCTCATACTATGCAATGTATTTCATTTGAAGGTAAATTGTAGAAACATCAAATATATATTATAAATCCAAAAGCAACTACTAAATAACAAAACAAAGAGTTGTGGCTAATAAATCAACAATGGAGATAAAACAGATAAGATAAAAAATATATTTAAACCCCAAAGAAGGTAGAAAAAGTAAAATGGGAACAAAGAGCATATGGGACCTACAGAAAATAAATAACAAGAAGATAAACTTAAGCCTAACCATATCAATAATAATATAAATGGTCTAAATATCCTAGTTAAAACTGAAATCTTAGAAGACTAAAGAGCTTCAACTATGTGCTGCCTGTAAACAACACATTTTAAATGTAGAGACACAAATTAGTTAAAAGTAAAAGGATTTTAAAAAAGATTTATCATGCTATAACTAAAGAAATTAGAAGTATTTTTATTAATATCAGATGAAGTATATTTCAGAGCAAAGTACCAGATATAAAGGTCATTTCATAATAATAAAGGAGTCAATTTGTCAAGAGAATATCAACATCCTAAAAATGTCTGCACCTGATAACAGAGATTCCAAACACTTGAACAAAAAAACTGATAAAATTTCAAGGAGAAAAAAGACATAAGAGAACCAAAAACAAATATGTAATTATAGTAAAGGATTTCAATACACCTTCTCAGTTAATGATACATGCAAAAATTCAAAAAAGATACTGATTATTTGAAAACACTTAAGAAATACAGGTTGAAGGAAATAACAGCTTACTTATAAATTGTGGGAAATAAGAATTCTGTATGCTTGCGCCAATGGGTTAACAAGGCTTAGGGTGGAAAGCAGCCACTACGGGGTGAAAGTGCTAGTAGTTAGGTAGCAAAATATTATAACGGGATTATGAGTAACTTGTTATATCACCTGCAGGAAACTGCTTTTCATCTGGCGCCAATGTACCTGGATCACAACCACCACTTGCCCCCCCAGACCCTTAACACAAGTTAATTATTACTGTCTGAGTGTTTTCTCCACATTCACATGTGTAAGATCTGGTTTTCTTCATGTTCACCACATGGATAATATCTTCTGAGCTCAATAAATATGGAGATGAAAACCCTGTTTGGGCTTCTGTCTCCTCCTGGACATCAGCCTCTCTAGTATTCAATTCTGCATCCACTCTCTTGCTGGACAAGAGAGAACTCCAGACTCATAGTCTGCCACAGTAAATCTCAAACAGTGCACTGGAGATCATGGATAGCAAACTTTGTTCATGTGGGTACCTTTCTAGTTCTGTTAACTTATTGCTTCTGCAATGTTAATCTCTTTGAAAAAAAAAAAGTATGTATTACATGCTATAATAAAAATAGTAACTGAAGAAAACAGTAATAATTTTAGCAGTTAAGACAAAAGGCTTTTACAAAATAAAATGTTATAAATCTTTATACTTCTCATTTCATATCCTACTTTTTCTGGAGTTTTCAACTTATTTTACCCTACTCGGTCTATAGAGAAAGTAAATTACACATCCAAGAACACACAATTCAACTATGCAATATTACTGAGACTTTTACCCTGGTCTCTAAATCTCTATTCCTTCCTCCATGGTCATCCTATCATCCATGCCATGCCTTCCTATGTTTCAATACATTGATCTGTACAACCCATATTTTTGTAATATGGCACAAAAGAGTATTCTAGGGTTAATTTACTAAAGTATTCACCTAGGAAAATGCAAGGTTTACAATTTGTGGTTTTGTTAACAGTAAGTTTGTATATTTGCATATGTGTATGTTTAGGTGTATGTTTATGTCTTTGTATAGATAATCTCTGAAAACACCGGCAAAGTCTTAACAAGCACTAACCTCTTTTATTGACTTTAGGTACCAGCAGAAGTTTGCAACATTTTGTCACTTTCTCTTTAGAAATAAGCCAATGTGGGGCGCCTGGGTGGCGCAGTCGGTTAAGCGTCCGACTTCAGCCAGGTCACGATCTCGCGGTCCGTGAGTTCGAGTCCCGCATCAGGCTCTGGGCTGATGGCTCAGAGCCTGGAGCCTGTTTCCGATTCTGTGTCTCCCTCTCTCTGACCCTCCCCTGTTCATGCTCTGTCTCTCTCTGTCCCAAAAATAAATAAAAAAAAAACGTTGAAAAAAAAAAATTTAGAAATAAGCCAATGTTACATTTAATTCCATAGTCCAATAAACAAACTAAGTAGTGAATGGCAAATTAAATATACAACATCCTGAAATAGGGGTTTCTGTTTTGTGAAAACAGTAAAGTTAAGCAATGTGATGTGTGTAATCTGGTTTGGGAATTCAGATTTTGTTTTTGTCATTTTTGAAGGAAACTATGCACACCAATAAATTAAGGCTACAAAAGTGAACAACGTGAGAAATAAAACCTCCCTTACCCTGTCCTCAGTTGCCCAGTTTCTGTGTGCAGAGACAAAAACAACTTATCTAAGCTTCAGTTTTTCAGAAGTAGTACTGAGATAATAATCCCTAATAATTTAATACCGGTAAGTGGTAATTAACACTATAGTGTAAAAAAATAATAAAAAACAAAAAACAAAAGCAACAACAAAACTCCTGTGTCTGATGCTTACTGTTCTTGTATTTCCTCTGAGCCACTTATTGTCACCATTTGGGTTAGTTCAATTGTGTTATGTTAATTAATCATAATGATTACCACTGCTTAGTACATTTATATAGTCCTTGTCATGTTATCTACCAAAGTACTATCATTATCTCATTTATCACTTCACATAAAATATAGAAAGCTTATAACAGTACATTTCTTACTTTTAGGCTATTTTTGTCATATCCACCTAATTTTTAAACCTCTAATATTTGTTATGTTATACTCCTTGCTTTAAACAGTCATAATCTTTTAAAGAAATTAAATATAGCCAGTTATTATACTTCCTAGATCTAGAATTTCTATTTGGGTTTTCTTTATAGTTTCTATATCTTTATGGACAGGCTTCCTCTGCTATTGGATACATATTTTGCATTAAGTACTCATTTGTAGAAGTTGCCCTAAAGTCCTGAGCTGTTCATTATAACTTATGCTATCTCAGAGTTATTTTCTACTAAAGGCTTATTTTCTTGAGTATGGATCATATAATTCTGTATTTTCACAGTCCATTGCTTTCCTATATAATGGATTTTATAAATGTTAGAAATTAGAAAATCTAGATTGTGTTAAATAACTTTTAAGATTTGTTTTTACAGGCAGTTAATTTGGTTGCACTCAAATTTTAATTCCTAACTCGCCTGAAGTGGTAAACCACTGAAAACCCTGCACAATCCTTTCAGCTTCTAGATGCTTCATTTTGACCATGGCCTATGGGGTCTCACCTGTACATGCATAGTTCAGTACTAACCCAATGTTTGGGGGTCAATGAAATGTCATTTTTTATTATCAATCCTTCTGTTACTCTTCCTTACACACCTGGCCCCTAAGGAGTTGCTATCTCCTCTTTCAATTTCAACACTGTCCCACCTCAAGCCAAGAAGCTGTACCTTTTTGCTACCCTAGCAGGACTGGAGAATTGCAGTTCATCTTTTCAGATCTATTTTCCTCTCATTTCTCCCAACTTTTGGTCACTTTTTAGCACCTTCAAATAGCTGTGTCATATATTTTGTTGATGTTTTCAAATTTTTTTTCCTGAAGTTTGACCAAGGTACTTTTCTATTTCCAGAAGGCAGAAAAATTACCCTTCCATTCCTAGAAGCCAGAAGTTTATATCATTTATTTTAGAATTAAAATGAAAAGTCAACATTTTCCAACTCTTATGTGACTTGCTGTGTATATAACTATGGCTTATGAGTTCTTTTATACAAGGTCTTATTTGTATCTGTGTGTGTGAAATGTTAAATGTTTGAAAGGTACAGAGTATATTAATATTTATTAAATGCATATATATTATTGTCATGGTTTCATTATTATTTCTTTACCTTTCCAAGAGGATAGCTAAGTGTTCTACGTTACAATCTGTGATATTTTTCCAATCTCAGGGATATGGATTTTGTTGTTTTTGTTCATTAATATTTTCTGTAGGAACAAAATAGTCAAACCAGAACACGTGAGTAGATTTTAGTTTCTAGTGAAAATGGGGATCTTCATATAGTCCCACTGGTTTTAGGTCAGTTTGCTTCTTTTATTCTTGTCTATAAAGTTAGTGTTAATGTAGACATATGAAACTTATTAGCTAGATTCCAGACTTTGAGGAGTTCCAAAGGGAGAGAAAAATGTAAGAAAAAAAAGATGAAAGTAAGTTTTTTAATTGAAGCTGTATGAAAAGAAATGAAACTGAGAGAATAAAGAAAATGTCTGCCTGTTTTAAATTTTGGTAGTAATTCCATAATTTTCTTTTTTTCATACTCAACAAAATGTCAATGTAAGATTTCATTAGGGCAAAATTACAAAATTAATGCATGTCCATATTTTTAAATAATAAAACATATTATAAAACTGTAACTATCATGGATTTGAGTTAGCTTCTTCTGTATAAATTTGGAATGTTAAAAGGTTATATGAAGCCAGGAAAAGGTCAGTGAGGCTTTTCACAAAATTTTAATTAATTTTCATGTGCATACTAATCACAAATCTAAACATATTTCAGTGGAGCTATTCTGTTATCAATGATCACATAGAAATTGAAAATATTACTCCAGTAAGCGAGAAACAAAGGAGTTTCAATTCAGAAATGATTTGAGTTTATTACATATATTTCAAATATCTTTGATTGCTTTTGAGCATTTTTAGAGTGAGAATTTCAGCACACGTTTTTATGTGTGCCTATGGAATAATGAGTGATGATAAAATGATTTACAGTGAAGGAATTTAGATTGTAATTAAGAAAAGTTGTTGTTCTGTAATTTCACAATTAGTTGAGGAGACCGTTCTATAATTGCAGTGTTCAGAAGATAAAGAGACATTTTATCAGGGAGAAGAAAATGTTTACCACAAAACAGTTATCTTAGAAGAAAATTAAATATGATAAAAATTCAATTTGCCTTTATTAAACTTATCAGAAACTCAGTGATAATTGCTTGTAGTGGCAGTGGATATATGAAAAAAAGTAAGAATTTTGGTATAGACAATATATTGCAAAGGCAGGGGGTTGGGGTATTCCTTTGTGAAATGCACTTCTAAGAAAGAACAAGATGTTAAAAAGAAGCATCGGCCCTTCTAATATTGACAATAAAATGCTGCAAGCACTATAAACAAAGTTTAAATATTGATGAATGAACTAAATTATCTATAGACCAGTTTTGGTTTATTTAAACTGGTACATTTTTCATAGAGAAAATAAATGGCCTTGGAGGATGCACTTCTTCAAATTTTTTGGGATGTTCCAAGCAGTGTCTTCTGGCTACTTTTCAATTATTTGTTTTAGCTGCTCTCCATGACAAAAAAGAATTTGTTTCAAGATGTGAATCATACGCTACAATGGAAATTGCATGTTTTATTTTATTAACAATTAACTCACTTTGATTAGAGGAATTTTAGTCATTTTATCTAGTTCAAGGCAGTAAGCATAAATCTTCCTTATTTAAAAATTCAAGATTCTAAGTTCATTTCCAACATAAACGTTTTATATGTAGTTTCAATCTTTGCATACAATTAGGTTATAGATGAACTGTTACTGAAATCCAGCATGATATATTTAAAGGTGATAGGATTTTATGGCTGCTAGTTAAGAGATTATGTATCAAGTTAGATCACTAGGTCCTAACTCCCAAAATATGTTGTCAATGCAACCTGGGTAGAAAAGACTTAGCCAAAAATTTAGCTACACTGTGGTGGTTTATAAAGTCATTCTTGGGTGTCAAACAAATCCCAGTTCTAACACTGACAAACTCTGGAATCTCAGATAATTGACTTTGTTTTTGAAAGTCTCAATTATCACATTTGTAAAATGGACATTACAGTAGTATTAATATGTTAAGGTTGTTGTGAGGGCTAAAAATGTAAACCCAAAAAACTGAGTAGCAACTTTACTCCCTGGCAATTTATTACTTTCCAATGAATTGCAGTTAATAGTAATTCATTTGATCCAGGTCCCCATTAATAGTAATTTATGTAACAAATATTATGATTTGTTCAGTTTTTATGATACATTGCACTGGTGACTTGGAACCAAATTAGAAGTAGGTCTCTTTTGAATCCTGTCCATATTTTCTACTCAGTAATTTCCAAAACAGTCTGATTACAGAATGTCCCATCCCATAGATAGAGCAGCCCACAGCAAGGCGAGTATTTAGTATAAAACATAAGATATTTATGTTTTCAGTCCAGTATGTCAACATTTTTATTGTCTTGCCATCTGGATATCAGCTATTTTATTTTTTATTAGACTCCTCTAATTTTAATCACATAAGAAATTTTCTATTTTATAGTTCCTTGTTTCTTTACATCAGTGTACCTGAAAATTTATATGGCAAATTTCTTGCCAGAGAGAACAATGATTTGATGGAGGGATACATCAAATTAATAAGGAAGTGAATCTCTCGTCTCTTAAACTGGCCAACATAAAATAAAGACTAATAATCTTGTCAATGCTACAAACAAAAAGAGCCATTATATGTTACAAAAGTAAAAGAAAAAGAACATGAGGGAAGATTGAATCCGGAAACCTTGTAGAAGCACAGTTTTAGAGTTATGGACAAGAAAACAATTAACTAGATCACTAATGGGTATACTTAAGACAATATTTAAGGATTTGATCAAAGATTTCTGAAATACACTTTTTATATAGTATCTCGAACCATTTGCTTTTAATTTTCCAGAATTTCACTTCAAAACTTAGTAGGGCAATTATGTTCCCTCTGAAAATACTTTAAAACAGATACGTAACTACTGAAATACACAATTTTATTCATAATTTACCATCATTTTGAGCAAAATCAGGGATACATATAACACACTTTAGAATAACTCCTTTTGTCCAATAATATATACACACATATACATATACCTATACCTATGGATGTCAAAATTTATATCCAGGCACACATTTATCTCCATACTGGACTTCCATAAGTCTCAGTACTGCTCTGAGGGAATTTATCATTAGAGACTCTGATAGTGGCAGTTTCACCACTCAAGAGACAAAGCTTTCAGTAGTGCGAGATGGAGAGACTCCTACAAAAAGTGGCCCTTGAATAACCAGATCTTCTGAAAGAAATTAGAGTAGATAAAATAATACTAGCAAAGAGAGACAAAGCATAAATTTCTGTTTTGGTACCAGCAGCATCTGGGAAAAGGAAAACCTTCCCTAAGAATTCATAACCTGCTCAGTTATAATGCGTCTTTCTCATTTCTTCATTATTTCTAGTGTCAACCCTTATTGCTTTGAAAATACTAAGATATATCTACAGGTAATTCTTTAAATATAATAGTTCCTTTTGAAAATTAATAGAATATGTAGACAGAAATGCAGACACAGTTAAACAAGATCATTAATACTACTGATTCTCATCACAGAGCAAGGGAAAAACAACAGTGATGTATTTGAAGGATATAGATATATATATAGATAGATAGATACAGAAATAAGGAAGACTAAAACATTATCAAACAAAATTTAGTAACTTTTTAAAGACATTTATAGGGTACACTCAATGATATCAGAATATACTGCCTGATCAAATACATTATAGAATCCAAAAATAGTTCCACACCTATATGGACAACTGATTTTTATCAAAAACACAAGGCAATTTAATGGAGAAAGTATAGACGTTTCAAAAAATGGAGGTGGAATATTGGGTATCTTTAAATTAGAAACCAAATTAACTCAAGTGAATCTGTACAAATGTGTACCTAAATCTAAAACCTCAACAAAACTATAAAACTTTTTGATCAAACATAGGATAAAATCTTTGTGACCCTAAATTGGTACAAAAGAGGAAAAGAATCCTTCAGTAAAGAAGAACATCAATATGGTTAAAAACAAACTTCTAATTTGATGCAATGAAGGCCAGAAAGCAGTGGAATAACTAAAAGGGCAAAAAAATAACCAAGAATCCTACATCCAGGGACATTATCCTTCTGCAAAACAGGATAATAATTCTTACTTCTGATTTTTATTCCCCACCCCCTCTGAGGTTGTCAGGTTTTTTGTTGTTGTTGTTTAGTAACGTATCTAGACTAAAATATTGTTTAGTAATGTATTAATGAAATCTAACTTTTTCACGATGTGTGTTATCTAATGTCTCTGCTCAGTTTGTTATTGTTGGTTGTTGCTATTTCAAACCTGGCCTCCAAGGAGCAACCTGTGTGTCTGTATTTCAGGTCTAGGACTAAATCGAGGTAAGTAAGGCAGCTAGGGAGAGAAATTTGAAAAGGTACTAGCTCTCAGGATTGTGCAGTACAGGATTGGTTGATGGGTCTGCGTGTAATTTGGGTAGCACACAAGAAAGTTAGGCACCTTTCAATGTGTCCCCATTTTCTCTTTGCTAAAACCTTTCATGTGCCCTTTTCATGTGTGTGCAGCCTCTTCCTGCTGGCCAGTAATGTGTAGATACATTTAACTATAGCCCCTGTCAGATGCAGATGTGCACAGTCTCTGTTCATATCCAGGCATACTGTCAAGGACTATCAAGACTGTCTAGGAGTATCCAGCCCTCCAGATATTCCTATTAAATCCCTAGTTAGTCTGTGGCTCTGCTGCTTACCTACCCGGGACTGTGACTGCAATCTCAGTCTAGAATGTCTTCAGGCCTTTGCTGTCCTCTGCTGAGTGGGGTTTTTTTTTTGTTTGTTTGTTTTATTTTTTATTTCTTTTTGTTTTTGTTTTTGTTTTCTGTTTTGTTTTTTGCCTTCCACTCCAAATTAACGGATCCCTCTCCAGTACCAATGCTGCCAGTTTTCTCAGATTTCCCCTTTCTGGTGGGCTCACCACATTTGGGAGGGTGGGGAGATGGGAGTTCTATCCAAGAACACTAAAGACAACCCACTGTTCTTAACTAAAATTTAATAGTTCCCATGGGGAAAAAAAATTCAGTTCCATTAGCTGTATGCCTTTGACTGAATCCCAGAACACTGAAATGGTTGTTTTGGCAGTTTTGCCCAACTATATATTTACTTTTGGAGGGGTCGGGGGAGAAGATTTGCCATTCTCCTAACACTGACATGCCTGAACTAGACTATCTTTATGTGATTTTTTGGGATGTATTTTCTTCCTACGAATTTGACTCAATGCCGCCTAATGTGCCCTTCTGACATGATATTTGTAGGAATCAAATGATGCATTTATACTTTTAATAGCTAGCATTTAATGGCCTTTAATATCAATAACTAGCCTAAGCATTTTAAATAGGTTATCTTATTTAATCTTCAATCCCGATTACTTATGTGTAATAATTATTAATTTTAAGATTAGAAAATGGAAATAACTGAGAGATTAAGTTGTCTGAGGACACCAAGATAATGAGGAGAAAACAGTCTAGACCCAGAGCCTAAAATTTTAATTCCCACATTCTGTTACCTACATTGTTAAGTATATTGTCTAGATCTTCCACACTCTATTCCATCCTCCAGATAGGTATTTACAGGAGTATTCAGTCACTAATTTATCAAATGGCTCTTTGTTATCTTTTATCAGGTCTGTGTCTCCCAGCGGATAACCTGTACACACAAATAGAACCAGAATTGACAAAGCAGAGGGCAGCAAGCCAGAGAGATTTTGATTAGGAAACTCGAGAGCCATGGCATAGAAATCATAGCACAAAGGGCACATGGCCTATCTAGTTGTCATTTTGATAAAGTGATTTTCCCCCCTTTGGAGATGGTCAGATTTTATCCAGTCATCTCCAGTCAGCTCTTTGGAACTTTTTTCTGACAAGCAGCGCCTTTGGTGTGCTGAGAAGCAAAGCTTATTTTTCTTTCCATGCCATTGGATCTTTGGGATTAAGAACCTATCACACGGTGTTTCATTCTCTTTTTGTTATTTTGTGTGTATGGAAAGGATACCCAAGGAAAGGATGCAAGTAACAGCTATAATATAAAGTCTGGATGATGACATGAACATTTCTCATTAAAAGTGGACAAAGCACATCAAACAATCTTCCTACTTCATCAGTTTATGTCATGGTTCATTCCCATTTGGTGGCCACATGAAACCCATACTTCATCTCACATGCACAAATATACTCTGGATCCCTACCAATAACAAGTGCACACCCTGTATCAGTCTCTCTCCATTAGGTCAACATTAAGTAAGCACTATGTTCAACATAAAGAACAATGCTTTATTTCAAATGCCACAGATCCTGTTTTTAAGCAACTGTCAGCTGGTGGGAGAGATGCACCAGTATTAAAATTGGATGTGACTGAGTTGCAAAGCACTTTTTTTTTTCCTGAAGTACTTGGGCGTGATAATAGTGATGCTCAAGAGGGTGCTTCACTACAGTCAGGCAGGCTGGGTTCAAATTCAGACCTACCTCTTATTAGCTTTGCAATGTTGCACTAATCTTATCATTTCCCTGAACTTTAGTTTTTATACTATCTATAATAGCATTTCTCTAACCCACCTCATAAAATGAAAAAAAGCAAAATGATGTCATATGCATAAATTCTGATAATAAATGCAGAATCACCACATAATTATTGGTTCACCTTACTGTGTTAGTGAAAGCTACTATTGATAGGCAAAGTTTATGCATATTTTTACAATGGACCTTAATAATTCTGCTTGCTATCAATGTACTCTGCATTTAACACCATTCTTTGATGGTTTTATTCTCACACTGAGACACCCTTAATGGTTTCAAGTATAATTTTTAGAGATAGCCAACTAAAAGCAAGTTTGAATCCTTTCATACAGAAGTGTGGATTTTTTTTTACTGGTGATCTATAATTAAAACATTTTATACTGGAAGGTATTGTGTGGGCATCAGATATATGAGGGCATAAAGAGGAACTCCATGAATGGGAAAAGTCAGCTGACTGTGAATGGTTGCATGTTGCAAGAGAAAGAGGGTGAGTTTTAGACTTAGACAAGAGCAAATCCAAATCATGATTCTGCTCATTTATTCCTGTTGGAACACAGGCAAAACACTTAACCTAACTGAACCTGTTTCCTTATTAAGTGAAGAGGACAGAAATGCCCAGCATCTACTGAATATTCGCTACGTGCAAAACACTATATAAAACATTTTCAGAAAAACACAAGCAGCTAGTTCAATTAATATGCTCATCTCACAGGAGAAGAAACTAAGGCTTTCAAAGTTTGGGTGACCACCCAAAGTCACAGAGATGGTAGGTGGGAGAACAATGTCTATACTCAATTACTTGGTTCTAAAGCCTATACATTTAATAACTACATTAAAAAGCCTTCTTACCTTTTTGAGTATATATACACATGTGTGTTATTGTTGTATATAATTACAAAACAGCATATATTTATCATAAACAGGCATACTCTATATTATTGTACTTTGAAGTTTTTTTTTTTAACACATTGAAAGTTTGTGGCAATCCTGCATTAATCAAGTCTGTTGGCACCATTTTTCCAAAAGCATTTGCTCACTTCATTCTGTGTCACATTTTGATAATTCTTGCAATATTACCAACTTTTTCACTGTATTTGTTATGGTAAACTGTAACTAGTGATTATGCCTTGGCAAAAGCTCAGATGATAGCCCTTTTTAGCAGTAAAGCATTTTTTTAATGAAGATATGTATATTGTTTTTTTAGACATAATACATTTGTACAACTAATAGAATATAGTATAGTGTAAACTAACTTGTATCTGCACTGGAAAGCCAAAAGTTTCATTTGACTCATTTTAGTGTGATGTTAATTTTATTGAGGTGGTCAGAACCTACAGGATTTCTGAGGTATGCCTATATGTATATCTTATATACATATTCATATATATTTAATAATTCTCATCGGCATCAATAACTGGGTATTTTGCTGTTTAACTCTCCAAAAAGTTATCAAAGATTTAACAAATTTGTTACTTATTATTTCAGGTATTGAACTAAGACTTTTTTACTTAACTCAATCTCTATGAAAAACATTTAAAGCAAATATAATTATCTTTTAAATAAATTTAAAAAAAGAGAGCCCAGGCAATTGAATGACTTTTTCTGGATTACATAGCTAGTAAGTAGGAAAGCTGGGATTTAAAGATGGTCCTCCAGCTCCAATGTATACATCTTCCTCACTATACCACACTGGGGATTAAACCACACTCCAAATTTAAATTTATTTTTGACATATGTTTTGTTAAAAACATATTTGTTTTTTGCTTCCACATTTTTTAGAAATAGCTTTTTCCATTATTCTTTGAACATGTACCAGGCATATGATTAAAACATGCCAGGGCAGGTGGAAAACTACCTTAGTTCTCAGCAAGCATTTTTCTATAAATCCATGAACATTTTTAATTAGGGATATGGCAACACTTGATAGGTGTTCCAGTTTTCAAGTGTCTATTACTGAAGACATCCTGTAATCATAATTTTCTCACCTTATTATTTCATAAAAGGACATGTGTGTAATACAAATGAAGCTGCCAAAGTATGATTGCTAATGCAACATCAAAGTAAATTGATGTAGTCCTGGGAAAAGGGAGAAAATCCAGAAAACTGTGTGTCACAATCTATTCTGAACTACTCTGCTCATCTGGAAATCATTACTGTTTTCATTTGTGAAGGCAAATTGACCCAGACAAGAAATCAGAAGCTCAAGCAAACATTTGCATTTCATCCTAGAATAACCCTGGTTTTTTCTGCACTGGTAAATATGCCCTAAAAAACAATGAATTTTTGAAGTGGTTAAGAAATCAGACCAACCAGGGTTCATATATGATACCCATTCCTATTTGACTGAAAAAGCATGGGTGAGCTGCTTAATCTTCTGAGTCTCATTCATAAGAAGGAAAGCTGAAATAGTAAGAATCACAAGAGACACAGTATGTGAAGCTTAGCACCGTGCCTGTTAGGTATTACTGTTCCTACTGATATCTGTCTGGGAAAAAATTCCCCCAATTTCTCCCAGCCTGCTAAAATCAACGAGGTATTCATTGTTAATACGGCAAACCAATCTTCCTGGTAATGGTGGGAACCTTGGTGATGCAAGAATCTTTAAAACTTTTTTTAGCATTTCTATTTTCATGCTGATACTTTAAAAGTTCATTATTTTCATCTTTATATATGCCAGATATCTATAGTGTATCTGGGAATGGAAGTTGTAAAGAGAAGGGAAATGATTAAGAACTGTCCCCACTTTCCTGACATAATGTACAGCATGAAACGGTCATGAATACAACTCCAACAAAAGTGCACTGTGCTTAAACTCTAAGTAATACAAAAGTAACAGAAGAGTTACGACATGCAGAGAGGAAAAATTTAGGTCAGCTTAGAAGGATCAGGTAACATTCAGAGCACAAAGTGGTCTTTGACAGGTTGGATAGGAATTATCAGAAGGACATTAAAATTGAGGGAATCAGAACTTAAGTAAGGCTCTGAGGAAATGACAGACTATAGACAACAAATGAGGACTAGATTATAATTGCTGAAGAATACAGTGCAGTACATAGACCTCAGGTCTGTTTAAGTATTCCTTCATTGCTTCTCACTATTACACACTTCAAGGGTTAGCACACAAAACTAGGTTAGCACGGATGATCAGAAGTTGATACTCTGCATGGGAGGTAAAATTCAACTCTCCATTTACTGAATTTTGATCACTAAGCAGTCTGTTTTAAAGATTCTGAAGAACTGGCGTGGGGGAGGGCACCTGGTTAGTTCCATTGGTTAAGAGTTTGACTTTGGCTCAGATCATGATCTCACAGTTCATCAATTCCAGCCCCACATCAGGCTCTCTGCTCTCTGCTGACAGCTCGGAACCTGAAGTCTGCTTCAGATTCCATGTGTCGCTTGCTCTCTGCCTGCCTCCCTCTCTCTCTCTCTCTCTCTCTCTCTCTCTCTCTCTCTCTCTCAAAAATCAACATTAAAAAAATAGTAAAAATAATAAAGATTCTGAAGAACTGGAATCCAGACACTGAAATGCCTCCTAGAAACTTATTCCTTGGTTTTGAGTTATGTAGCTTTCTAGCCATTTACCCATTTCATCAAGGTTTTAGAATTTGTTGGTCTATTTTCATTCAAAACATTCTGTTATCTTTTTTATTTTGGTGAAGTTGGTAATAATGTCCCCACTTTTGTTACTGATTTTAGCAATTTGAGTCTTCTTTTTCTTGTTCAATTTAGCTACAAGTTTTTCAGTTTTGTCCATCTTTTCAACCAACTTACTTCATTGAATTTTGTCTATTATTTTTCCCTTTTATTTCATTAATTTTCACTCTATTTCATTCCTTTCACTTCTTCAGGGTTTTTAACTTCTTTTTCCAAGGTCTTCAGGCTGAGAATTCAGTTTTTGATTTGAGAGATGTCTTCTGTCTTTAACTATTTATGGTTATCGGTTTGCCTCTAAGCCCTGCATTGGCTGCAACCAACATGTTTTAATATGTTGTATCTTTATTTTCATTAGCCTCCAGGGATTTTCTAATTTCCCTTATGATATCCTCTTAGACTCACTGATTATTTATGAATGTGTTTAATTTCCACATTTGTGAGTTTTCCAGTTTTTCAGATACTTATTTCTAATATCAGTCCATAGTGGCCCAAAAAATATAGAATTTCAATACATTTTGTACTTAAGAGTTATCACTAGCCTACCACAGGATCTGTCCTATGTAATGTTCCATGTGCATTTAAGAATATGTATTCACTTGGGATGCCTGGATGGCCCAATCAGTTAAGCATCTGACTCCTGATTTTGGCTCAGGTCATGATCTCATGGTTTGTGAGTTCTAACCCCATGCTGAGCTCCAGGCTGGCAGTGTGGAGCCTGCTTGGGATTCTCTCTCTGCCTCTAAAATTAAAAAAAAAAAACAAAAAAAACAAAAAAAAAACAAAAAAAAAACCTTTAAATAAAAAAATGTATATTCTCTTGTTTGATGGAGTGTTAAATATGTCTGTTAGGTCTATCTAGTTTGTGTCCAATGTTGTTCAAGACCTCCATTTCTTCTAGGTATGCTATCCATTACTCAAAGTGGAGTTCTTAAATCTATTGCCATCTATTTATCTCCTCTATTCTGTTCTATTTTCTTTTGCTTCATGTATTTTGAGACTCCATGGTCTATTGCTTAAATGGTTATAATTTTTATAACCTGATAGTTTGACCCAATTTTCACTATAAAATATTGCTTTTTATCTCTAGTAACCTTTTTTTCTTTAATTTTAAAGTCAATTTTGCCTGATGTTACTATAGGCACTCCCACTGCAGTTTTCATGGTGTCTTTCCATTCAATCTATTTCTATTTTTTAAAAGTGTGGTTGTAGACAGCACATAATTGCATCAGTTTATTGTTCTAATCCAGTTCAATATGCTCTGTTGATTAGCCTATTCACAAGTAATGCTTCTTATATAGTTGAATTTATTATTTTACTTTTTTTAATGTTTAATGGCTTTTTTGTTCCTCTTTCTCCTGTATTTATTTTGCATTAAGTATTTTCAAGTCTAACATTTTAATTCATGTAATGATTTTTTTCACTATGTTTTTTGGTTACTTTCTAGGGGTTCCTCTAGGGTTCGTCATATACAACTAATCTTATAAGCCTTATCATATAGACTTATTATCAATATCACTCACCAGAAAAGTGTAGATGTATATGTGTGTGTATTTATGTGTATAAAACTATAGACAGATAGATTGATAGATAGATGTATAGGCATCTATAGGTATCTATCTATACAATAGAGAAATCTATAGATACGTATAAACCAAGGCTTAACCTACATTGATACATCATAGTCACGAAAAGCTATAGTTTACCTTAAGACTCACTGTTAGTGTGGTACATTTTAGGAGTTTAGACAAAAGTATGATGACATACATCCATTATTAAATATCACATTGCATAATTAGGAAGAGCTATTACCTTTGAAAGCACTCATGGGCTTTAATCTCCCTATAGTTGTTTCAAATAAAGTGAGTTCATATTGTAAGAGCTTTGTTGTACTCCCTTTTCTTAAGGGCTACCTCTTCGCCTGAGCAAATTTTCTGTGGCACAATAGAGGGCTTTGAGGGGAGCAGTAACCTCTCGTCTTCCTAATTTTGATCTTCTTGCATGGAACCTTGGTTTTAGGATTGAGCTGGGGCAAAGCTGTTTGGATTACAATATTCTCAGCCTTCCATGCCTGGGGCAGAGGCCATGCCCTGAGAGTAAAGATAGATGGAGGAAGGGAGCTCTTGCTTGCTCAGTTGTGTTCCCTGTGAATGTAGCCTCTTCAATCAGGAGTTGGAGGAGATGAGAAGGGCTGGAATTTTGCCCCTCACAGTGAGATATGGTAGGCCTTGATTGAAAGCTCAGGGGACATGAAGCCCCATCTTCTTAACCCCATCTCCCTATAGACTTAGGTGTAGTAGAGCTTCCAATAGACAGGGGAAGGGAAAGGTAGAAAATGGTTCACAGCCCACATGCCATACTCTTGCTTTTCTTACTTTTAATATCTTTTCTCAAATAAGTGTTTCTGCATTTCTGTATGCATATAATACAATTTCTTAAGACTTTAAATGATTCCTTGTGTTTTGAATTTTCACCAGGTTTGCATGTTTTGCTTCTTTTTCTGCAGAATAGGAACACTGCCATCCCAAAAGTGAAGCTGTCTTCTTTCCTTTTAAACTCCTATCTAGAGCAGAAGATGGCAGCGTAGGAGGATGCTGGGCTCACCGGGTCTTGCTGATCACTTAGATTCCACCCATACCTGCCTAAATAACCCAGAAAACCACCAGAAGACCAGGAGAATGGATTCTCTGGAGCCAAACACAGACGAGAGACCCACGGAAGAGGGCAGGAAGGGTGGAGAGGTGGTGCACGCTACATAGACTGGTAGGAGAGAGCCGGAGTGGAGGGGCAGCCCTCCAGCAAAGCAGAGCCCCCAAGTCTGGCTTGCAAAAGCAGAGGGGATGGACGGAGTGTGTTTGGGCAGCAAGCGGAACTTAACATCTGGAAGGTTATAAGTTAACAGCTCTTCTCAGAGAGCGGGAGGGCTGGAGGACAACGGGAGCAAGAGTGGTTGAGCCCCAGAAGACAGAGCACAGCTTGGCGGGGAACAAAGGCACTCACCAGCTCCATCTCCCTCGCCCATCCCCCAGCCAAAATCCCAAAGGGAACCAATTCCTGCCAGGGAACTTGCTTGCACTGTGCAAACACCCAAAGCTGTGCTTCTGCGGATCCATCGCTCCTGTGGTGGGTCTGACTCCCTCCCGGTGCTGCAGGCCGACCCCCCCAAGTGGATAACCAAAGGAAAAGTGAACTGAGCCTGCCCCTCCAGCCCCCGTGCACCTTGCCAATCCACCCCAGCTAATACACCAGATCTCCAGCACCACAAGCCTGGCAGTGTGCAAGTAGCCCAGGCAGGCCACGCCACCCCACAGTGAATTCCACCCCTAGGAGAGGGGAAGAGAAGGTACACACCAGTCTGACTGTGACCCCAGCGGTGGGCTGGGGGAAGACATCAGGTCTGATTGCGGCCCCACCCACCAATGCAAGTTATTCAAGACAGCATAGGGGAAGTGCCCCACAGTCCCGCACCACTCCAGGGACTATCCAAAATGACCAAACGGAAGAATTCCCCTCAAAAAAAACTCCAGGAAATAATGACAGCTAACGAACTGATCAAAAATGATTTAAACAATATAACAGAAAGTGAATTTAGAATAATAGTCATAAAATTAATTGCTGGGCTTGAAAAGAGTATAAAGGACAGCAGAGAATCTATTGCTACAGAGATCAAGGGACTAAGGAACAGCCAGGAGGAGCTAAAAAATGCTATTAATGGGCTGCAAAATAAAATGGAGATGACCACAGCTCGGGTTGAAGAGGCAGAAGAGAGAATAGGTGAACTAGAAGATAAAATTATGGAAAAAGAAGCTGAGAAAAAGAGATAAAAAATTCCAGGAGTATGAGGGGAAAATTAGAGGACTAAGTGATGCACTAAAGAGAAATAATCTACACATAATTGGTATTGCAGAGGAGGAAGAGGGAAAGGTGCTGAAGGTATACTTGAAGAAATAATAGCTGAGAACTTCCCTGATCTAGGGGAGGAAAAAGGCATTGAAATCCAAGAGGCACAGAGAACTCCCTTCAGATCTAACTTGAATCGATCTTCTGCATGACATATCATAGTGAAACTGGCAAAATGCAAGGATAAAGAGAAAATTCTGAAAGCAGCTAGAGATAAACGTGCTCTAACATATAAAGGGAGACCTATAAGACTGGGGATGGATCTCTCTACTGAAACTTGGCAGGCCAGAAAGGAATGGCAGGACATCTTCAATGTGATGACCAGAAAAAATATGCAGCCGAGAATCCTTTATCCAGCAAGTCTGTCATTTAAAATAGAAGGAGAGATAAAGGTCTTCCCAAACAAAAACTGAAGGAATTCATCACCACTAAACCAGCCCTACAAGAGATCCTAAGGGGGATCCTGTGAGACATAGTAACAGAGACATCGCTACAAGCATGAAACCTACAGACATCACAATGACTCTAAACCCTTATCTTTCTATAACAACACTGAATGTAAATGGACTAAATGCACCAACCAAAAGACATAGGGTATCAGAATGGATAAAAAAACCAAGACCCATCTATTTGCTATCTACAAGAGACTCATTTTAGACCTGAGGATACTTTCAGATTGAAAGTGAGGGGATGGAAAACTATTTATCATGCTACTGGAAGTCAAAAGAAAGCTGGAGTAGCCATACTTATATCAGACAAACTAGACTTTAATCTTTTTTTAACGTTTATTTATTTTTGAGACAGAGAGAGACAGAGCATGAATGGGGGAGGGTCAGAGAAAGAGGGAGACACAGAATCTGAAACAGGTTCCAGGCTCTGAGCAGTCAGCACAGAGCCCGACGCGGGGCTCAAACTCACGGACCACGAGATCATGACCTGAGCCAAAGTCGGATGCACAACTGACTGAGCCACCCAGGCGCCCCTAAACAAACTAGACTTTAAATTAAAGGCTGTAACAAGAGATGAATAAGGGCATTATATAATAATTACAGGGTGTTTCCATCAACAAGAACTAACCATTATAAATGTCTATGCACCGAATACGGGAGCCCCCAAATATATAAAACAATCACTCACAAACATAAGCAACCTTTGACAAGAATATGGTAATTGCAGGGGACTTTAATACCCCACTTACAACAATGGATAGATCATCTAGACACATGGTCAATAAAGAAACAAGGGCCCTGAATGATACATTGGATCAGATGGACTTGACAGATATATTTACAACTCTGCATCTCAAAGCAACAGAATAGAGTTTCTTCTCGAGTGCACATGGAACACTCTCCAAGATAGATCACAAACTGGGTCACAAAACAGCCCTTCATAAGCATACAAGATTTTGAGATCATACCATGCATACTTTCGGACCACAATGCTATGAAGCTTGAAATCAACCACAGGAAAAAGTCTGGAAAACCTCCAAAAGCATGGAGGTTAAAGAACACCCTACTAAAGAATGAATGGGTCAACCAGGCAATTAGAGAAGAAATTAAAAAATATATGGAAACAAACGAAAATGAAAATACAACAATCCAAATGCTTTGGGATGCAGCAAAGGCAGTCCTGAGAGGAAAAAACATTGCAATCCAGGCCTATCTCAAGAAACAAGAAAAATCCCCAATACAAAATCTAACAGCACACCTAGAGGAAATAAAACAGAGCAGCAAAGACACCCCAAACCCAGCAGAAGAAGAGAAATAATAAAGATCAGAGCAGAAATAAACAATATAGAATAAAAAAAAAAACTGTAGAGCAGATCAACGAAAACAAGAGTTGGTTTTTTGAAAAAAATAAACAAAATTGATAAACCTCTAGGCATGATTCTTAAAAAGAAAAGGAAGATGACCCAAATAGATAAAATCATGAATGAAATGGAATGATTAAAACCAATCCCTCAGAGATACAAGCAATTATCAGGGAATACTATGAAAAATTATCTGCCAACAAACTGGACAACCTGGAAGAAATGGACAAATTCCTAAACACCCACACCCTTCCAAAACTCAAACAGGAGGAAATAGAAAGCTTGAACAGACCCATAACCAGTGAAGAAATTCAATCAGTTATCAAAAATCTCCCAACAAATAAGTGTCCAGGACTAGATGGCTCCCCTGGGGAATTCTACCAGACATTTAAAGCAGAAATACCTATCTTTCTCAAGCCGTTCCAAAAAATAGAAAGGGAAGGAAAACTTCCAGACTCATTCTATGAAGCTATTATTACTTTGATTCTTAAACCAGACAGAGACCCAGTAAAAAAAGACAACTACAGACCAGTATCCCTGATGAATATGGATGCAAAAATTCTCAATAAGATACTAGCAAATCGAATTCAACAGCATATAAAAAGAATTATTCACCATGATCAAGTGGGATTCATTCCTGGGATGCAGGGCTGGTTCAACATTTGCAAATCAATCAACGTGATACATCACATTAATAAAAGAAAAGATAAGAACAATATGATCCTGTCAATCGATGTAGAAAAGGAATTTGACAAAATTCAGCATCCTTTCTTAATAGAAACCCTCGAGAAAGTCGGGATAGAAGGAACATACTTAAGCATCATAGAAGCCATTTATGAAAAGCCCACAGCTAATATCATCCTCAATGGGGAAAAACTGAGAGCTTTCCCCCTGAGATCAGGAACACAACAGGGATGTCCACTCTCACCTATGTTGTTTAACATAGTGTTGGAAGTGCTAGCATCAGCAATCAGACAACAAAAGGAAATCAAAGGCATCAAATTGGCAAAGATGAAGTCAAGCTTTCACTTTTTGCAGATGACATGATGTTATAGATGGAAAATCCGATAGACTCCACCAAAAGTCTGCTAGAAGTGATACATGAATTCAGCAAAGTTGCAGGATACAAAAATCAAAGTACAGAAATCAGTTGCATTCTTATACACTAATAATGAAGCAACAGAAAGACAAATAAAGAAACTGATCCCATTCACAATTGCACCAAGAAGCATAAAATACCTAGGAATAAATCTAACCAAAGATTTACAAGATCTGTATGCTGAAAACTATAGAAATCTTATGAAGGAAATTGAAGAAGATATAAAGAAATGGAAAAACATTCCATGCTCATGGATTGGAAGAATAAATATTGTTAAAATGTCAATACTACCCAAAGCTATCTACACATTCAATGCAATCACAATCAAAATTGCACCAGCATTCTTCTCAAAGCTAGAACAAGCAATCCTAAAATTCATATGGAACCACAAAAGGCCCCGAATAGCCAAAGTAATTTTGAAGAAGAAGACCAAAGCGGGAGGCATCACAATCCCAGACTTTAGACTCTACTACAAAGCTGTAATCATCAAGACAGCATGGTATTGGCACAAAAACAGACACATAGACCAATGGAATAGAATAGAAACCCCAGAACTAGACCCACAAAAGTATGGCCAACTCATCTTTGACAAAGCAGGAAAGAATATCCAATTGGAAAAAGACAGTCTCTTTAACAAATGGTGCTGGGAGAACTGGACAGCAACATGCAGAAGAATGAAACTAGACCACTTTCTTACACCATTCACAAAAAAAAACTAAAAATGGATAAAGGACCTGAATGTGAGACAGGAAACCATCAAAACCCTAGAGGAGAAAGCAGGAAAAGACCTCTGTGACCACAGCTGCAGCAATTTCTTACTTGACACAACCCCAACAGCAAGGGAACTAAAAGCAAAAATGAACCATTGGGAACTCATGAAGATAAAAAGCTTCTGCACAGCAAAGGAAACAATCAACAAAACTAAAAGGCAACCAACGGAATGGGAAGAGATATTTGCAAATGACGTATTGGACAAAGGGCTAGTATCCAAAATCTATAAAGAGCTCACCAAACTCCACACCCGAAAAATAACCCAGTGAAGACATGGGCAGAAAACATGAATAGACACTTCTCTAAAGAAGACATCCAATGGCCAACAGACACATGAAAATATGCTCAACATCACTCCTCATCAGGGAAATACAAATCAAAACCACACTCAGATATCACCTCACACCAGTCACAGTGGCCAAAATGAACACATCTGGAGACTATAGATGCTGGAGAGGATGTGGAGAAACGGGAACCCTCTTGCACTGTTGGTAGGAATGAAAACTGGTGCAGCCACTCTGGAAAACAGTGTGGAGGTTCCTCAAAAAATTAAAAATAGACCTACCCTATTACCCCGCAGTAGCACTGCTAGGAATTTACCCAAGGGATAAAGGAGTACTGATGCATGGGGGCACTTGTACCCCAATGTTTATAGCAGCACTCTCAACAATAGCCAAATTATGGAAAGAGCCTAAATGTCCATCAACTGATGAATGGATAAAGAAATTGTGGTTTATATACACAAGGGAGTACTACGTGGCAATGAGAAAGAATGAAATATGGCCCTTTGTAGCAACGTGGATGGAACTGGAGAGTGTGATGCTAAGTGAAATAAGCCATACAGAGAAAGACAGATACCATATGTTTTCACTCTTATGTGGATCCTGAGAAACTTAACAGAAACCCATGGGGGAGGGGAAGGAAAAAAAAAAAAAAGAGGTTAGAGTGGGAGAGAGCCAAGGCATAAGAGACTCTTAAAAACTGAGAACAAACTGAGGGTTGATGGGGGGTGGGAGGGAGGGGAAGGTGGGTGATGGGTATTGAGGAGGGCATCTTTTGGGATGAGCACTGGGTGTTGTATGGAAACCAATTTGACAATAAATTTCATATATTAAATAATAAAGACATTCTAAAAAATAAATAAACAAACTCATGTCTATATTTTTGGTTGATTTTTTTCTAATTTAGTATATAATTTTTATGTATGCAGAGCCAGAGGCTGAGTATCACATGTCAGACTTTTTTTGTACCTCAGAGTTAATTCTCATAGGCATTCCATGCCTTCATATGCATGTATTAATTATTCCTGACAAGAGATAACATTGAAGCAGTAATTGTCATCTGCCATAGGTTAATAAAACTAGTTGATATGGGAGTTAGAGCTAAAGCTCAGCAAGTTTGACTCCTGGTCAAGCCATTATTCCTTCAACCAAGGAATGTTTTTATGCCAGCATTGGCAAGGATCTATCAACTATTTATCTAAGGACTATAAATAATCTACATATTAAATATCCAGTCAATCATCAAAGACAAACCCCACACTCCCCCACAGGTAGTTAAAGTCTGTTTCCGAAACACTGCACCGTCACCTCTGTTATATTCTGGTCCCCCACGCTTCCTTGTGAGCAGGCTCTCCACCCATGTCTGCAACTGATAATGAGGTAGGAAATATTCATGGGTCCTTTAAAGCCTGGTTGTGCCTGGTTGGTTCCATATGTTCAATGGAACAACATAGACAAAGTCCTAATATGAGAGCTCCTCATCTTCTAATTTCCTAATATTTGAAATCCTTTCCCTCATCCAGAATGTATCTTTACTGCAGTGTTCTGGTTAGGAAAGGAAAATTAAGAGTCCCTTTGGTTGAGAGAGAGAGAGAGAGAGAGAGAGAGAGAGAGAGAGAGAGAAATATACAAAGTCCCTGTTATTTGTGTTAAAACCTGTTAAGATAGACAAATCAAGCAAATATAAGCTTATTTTCACCACCACCATTCAAATCTTCTGAGGATACCTGCATCTGTTTCTCTTGCTATTTTTAAAAACAGTCAGGTTCTCTTCAGAATTGGCTACACAGAAAGATTCCCTTCATTGTTCAAACCTAAGATTCCAAACCTTCATAATGACTCATGTACATATATAAGGTCTTCTCTTCAGGTTATTAAATATACTATAAGTATTAACTTATTTTAGATATTCTGTTTAATATATTTGAAGTCCATTTGATAGTGTATATCAAACAAGCCTTCACTGTTTTGTCATTGATGAAAACATTACTTCAAACTGGAATAGGGTTTGACAGATTGGATCAATTCTGAAATACCTATTGTCCCATAATGGACTAGTAACTATATATAGTCAAGCCTTACATAATAAGAGGCATGTCTTTTCAAAAACTGTCTGCCAAAGAAATTATCCTCTGTCACAGAAGGATGGTGGCAATATTCAACACAGAGGCAGAATAGATCTTTTGACGGGCAACTGTAAACAGACCGTTGAAATGTTCAAGACTCCATAGAAATTCTGAGGCAAACATCTTCATGGGGAAAAAAGTACATTTAGTTCTTGAAATTGTTTTAGTCTGAAAAGCTTTCAATTAGTACACAGATGTCTGTAAAAGAAGCAATAAGTCACACTCATAGCTAGTATATTAGCAAGGATTCTCTTAATAAGGTACTTCATGATGCAGTCACAAAATAAGCAACTAGAATCAGCTGCCCACAAAGCAAATACAAAGCCCTCCCTTGGCAAAGGCATAAAGCATAGAGACACTGCATAGGATAAATGAGGGAGATGAAAGCATGAAGATTGCAAACATCCAATGGATAGATGGTAAGATGGTTATGACAAAATTAGAGCTTTCTGGAGAAAGCAATAAAGGTTGAAGGGGAGATAATGAGTTTGATATTAGAATTCTATGAAAATTCAGGAAATACCCTCATACCTATACATATGTATGCAGTGCTCATTTTAAATATATTCATTAATTCATGAATAATTCATATCAGTTATATTTCACCTATTCATGTGTGCTCACATGTATTTTTATGTGTGAATAGGTGTGTATGTATGTGTGTGTGTAAATCTATTTTACTGGGACAGCATAGTGTTTCTCTACAGACTTTGGATTGGATGAAGGTGAAATAAAATCTTAGATCTCTTTCTCAACGCAGATAATTTAAACTGACTCATCTGCAGACATCTCATCTAGTATTAGATACCAAATGGAATTACTTGTGAATAGTGTATATCAAGAGTATAGTACAATGCAGGACAGACAAGTATTCAATACACATTAGCTATATAAATATATGAATAGGTTATAAACATTTTTAGTTACTTGAAAAAAAAAAAAACATACTTCACTGATAGAATGGTTTATCTATAAAAAAGGCAGGAGCACCTGGGTGGCTCAGTCAGTTAAGCAACCAACTCGATTTCAGCTCAGGTCATGATCTCATCATTAGTGAGTTTGAGCCATGCTGTCAGCACAAAGTCTGCCTGGTATTCTCTCTCTCCCTCTCTCTGCCCCTCCCCTGCTCTCTTTCTCTATCTCTCAAAATAAATAAATAAAACTTAAGGCAAATAGTCTTTATTACTTGAGTTTGTATAATGTATTTTAGAACAATGTATTAAAAATATTTTACCAAGGAGATGAAAAAATGATTCCACTAGATGATTTTTCTAACCCTTGGGTGTGGGGTTAGAAAAACTTAAGTCATTTTTCTACTTGGTACCACATTCCTTAGATGTCCACCTGTAGCCAGAGTACCCAGCACCATTGGTGACATGATTCCCCAATTCCACAGTGAGCCTGAGAGAAAAGATCAGTTTAATTCAAAAGGTTATAACTTGTGACTTTATTCTCTCAACACATTAAGCTATATTTTAGTGAATCCTGAAAGTGTGTGAAATGGTATCCTTTCATGTGCATAAACAATGATTATTTGGACAGCTGACTAAATCTTTATTTTGTATATCTAGACCAGTGTATTTGTAAATGGATTGAATAACCAGGTAATTCTGGTAAAGTTATATTCGAAGCATTGGCTAGGTGGTACTGTCCATTTATAATCAAGAGGGCTCAAATGATACTGATAGTCATTCTCAAAAATTCATGTGTGGTAGGTTTAGATCTCATGATTACATTGAAGGTTAGAGACACACCTAACCTGTAGACTAAGTATTTGAAGTTGGTTTTATTTTGGTATTGAATTTCTTCAGCTTTCTCGAGGGCTACCGTGGGCCCACTGGCTAAATTCTTTTGCTCTCTTTTAGAAAGGGGACAGAATAACAAACATTATTTAGTCCCTTTATATGGTAGAAAATATATCAGTGTATTCTTTTACTTATGGTTTCTACCTCAATAAGATCTTAAAATGATTGAAGGCACATCTGCATATATATATATTTTTTTCATCAATTATCCCAATGCAACAGATTACTGAACCATCAATTAGGCTTATATACAATACCTCATTCATTCGGAACTACCTGTAAATCATGAGCGAGACAACATAAATAACTAAAATTATACGATATTTTTTTCCTTTTTTCTCTGACAAGTCTCATGCCACGGAAATATAAAACAAACATGGCAAACTAGAAATAAATTTTTTTAACTCAATTAGGATTAAAGGAAGTTACTAAAATTCTCTTAAAAGTGAACATTAGTATAAACTGAAACTCAACCTCGAGTTTTAGATGGTGATTCATCTTAAGTTTTCCCCCCATCCTCTCAACTGTCTATTATTATAGCTTAATCAGGGATTTCTCAGTATCATAGAACTAGATGCAAATTTGTCTTCAATAATTTTAAGTAATTCCATTACTCCATTTTTACATTAACTACAATTTTTGCAGTTGAGTGTGTTTTAAGCTCTGGTAGTAACATTTGATGTAGTACCACTAGAGAAATAAAGAGGTTGCCATCTTCAGAAGTCCTTCTCCCTTCTTATATTTTGCTACCATTTGATAGAACTCAATTGTGTAGAGAAGTGGAAAATAAGGAAAATGAAACATTCTTGAAATTCTATTTAAAACAGAGATCTTAGATGTATTATTTGACTTTTTCAAATGCAAGTATCTAAAGTTACCAGATACGTTATCAAAATAAACTAGCCTACTGGGAGTAGTGAACTGGAGGGTGTTTGCACATTTAAAGAGGCAAGAAGTGTCAGGCTCAAACTCACTGTTGCCAGGCAGACTGGAGTCCTATGTTGAAGTAGCTATAGATTGCTCAGGAGAAGCCAGATATCTGGAATTTGTTATGTGTGAATTCTTCGAATTCACACAGTACTGGCTTAGATTTTTAAAATACTATTTCCCTTTCTTCCTCCCAAACCTCTGGCACCCTTAATCCCAGGCATATCTGGCTCAGAGGTTACCAGTTTGCAACCTCTACATAGCATCATTGTCCTTGCTACCAAATTTTATTATGTGCTTATCAATATAGCAGTAATTTAATCTAATCAAGTCTTATTTTGAAAATAATGCATAATATAGAACTCTGTGATGGATTAATTTTTACTCTTAGAACAACTTTAACATTTTACATAGAGGTGGCTCTATTTAGTGAAAAGAGCTATGGTCTTAGAGTCAGAGTTCCAGTTTTTTTTTTTTTCTTTTTTTATATTTATTTATTTTGAGAGACAGCAAATGGGGGAAGGGAAGAGAGAAAAAGAGAGAAAGAGAGAGAGAGAGAGAGAGAGAGAGACAGAGAGAGACAGAGAGAGAGAGAGAAAGAGAGAGAGAGAGAGAGAGAGAGAGAGACAGAGAGAATCGGAAGCAGGCTCCATGTTGTCACCACAGAGCCCAATACAGGCTTCAACCCACCAACCATGAGATCATGACCTGAGCTGAAATCAACAGTCAGAAGCTTAACTGACTGAGCCACCCAGGCGACCCTCAGAGTTCCAGGCTTAATACTCCATTCTCCCACCTCTTAGCTACAGGACCTTAAGTTTGATAGACTTTATTAAGTCTCAGATTCCTTGTATGCAAAATAAAGATTTTGCAACTAATTAAGTTGCAGGATAATTTTGGGGAACAGAATTGTTATACACATAAAATACTTTCACCACATTTGTCTTATAGTAGAGATTCAATGGTTCATCTACTCAAATATACATTATATAAGCATTAAAATCCTTTTAAATGAAAGCTTTAAAATATCTTGTTTTATTTTACTGACAAAAACCCCTCCAAACCTAATATATATGTATTCTAAGTCAACAGTGAAAGGTAATAGGTCTTAGTATTCCACATACCCACTCACCATCCATTTTTCCATGCATCTATCCATCCATGCAGCCATGTAATATTAATTTAAAAATATGTATGAAGTGTGAGCTGTATGTCAAGTACTCTGCTAGATAAATCTCACTTAAGGTCACAAATTCCAGTTATTATTTGTTGAAGGAATCTTCAAATAACTTGGTAATTGGAATAAAAAAATGGTAGAATTGAGAAAAGAGTGGGTAGGGAGAGCAAAGTTACATCTAAGGGAATGACATCTTAACCAAAATAGGGAAATGAAGGATTTTAAGGTAAAAGGAAGAGTTGGAGTAAGGGTGTTTTTGACATATAAAGACTCCAGAAGAGATGAAGTCTCCAGAGTTTCATTCATTAGAGGAATTGAAGGAAGGATGAGAGAGTAGTAGTTTAGGACAGATAGAAGTTATCTCAGACTTTGCCAGTAAACCTGAAGCTGCCTCACAAATCTCAATCAACAATCCACTCTCAGAATTACATTGGTATACAAGATGGAACCTACTTGTATTTTTCTTTTCTAAGCTTTTCTTCTTTTCTAATTTTCTAATTTATTTTCTAAAATTTTATTATGATTGACAACATTATATTAGTCCAGAATATAAGGACACCTGGATAACAGAGACAGTAATAATAAATTTTTAGCAAATGTGTAATTCAATGAAATGAACTAAGTGAAATTGGGACAGAAGAGAACAAAACAAAAACATCAACAAAACTGAGAAACACTAGTTGTATAATGCCCAAGGATGAGGGGTTTCTAGATTAGTCTTACTGATGGTGTTACCTATTTACTGTAATAAACAAAGATACTCATGCTCTGTCTCATGTCATACATAAATCATCCTCTTTCCTGTGTCTTAATTCCATTTAGTAACCTCTTAGGAAATTAAATGACCACCTTTAGTACCAGTAAGGTCATGATGAATTCAAATCATAGGGAGCAATAGTTGAGTTTGATCTAATCAGCACATACATACTGAACCTAACGCTAGCATTTTTTTCACTTGTAAATTCTGCACCTATGATGTAAAAGACAAACTATTCACGGTTGGGAATGCTTAATATAAATAAGATACAATCCCTATCCTAAAGAGTCAATAGGTGAGATCAACAGGAATATTTGCAATGCAGTTTGAGATTTGGCAATACAAAAACATGGACTAAAAACCATAGGCAAAAGGAGGGAAGGATATAACTCTTGAAAAGTTACAAAGACATAGAAAAATAGTGACAGATGTGGGGTCCTAAAAAAGCCTATGAATCTACAAGGTGGTTATGTGAATACATTACAGAAAACTTCAGCTTTTAACTGAGAAATGGAGGACAAAACAAGGCTTCATATGTTAAGTAATGAGTATATTTTAAATCAATTACTAGGTATTATTAGAGTTCAGGAAAGACCATCAGAGGTGTGAGATATTACTACTGAAAAATGCCCCTAAGAAGAATATTTTATACGTGTCCTAAAAGGTATTCTATAATACATAATGCATAAAAAGGCCACCCAAAGTTATAGACCTTGTACAAAATGGAAAGATGATTCAATTACAGAACAGAGACCATTTGAGCCCACATCTCCTGTTTCCTCCCATTATTACAGATGAGCTATCCATATTCTACTGAAAAGCTAACCATTTCATTTGTGCATTATATCCAATGTTCTTTTGCCTATTCAAGGACATGGATCCAGCAATTTCCTTACATCCTTCTGACTAGTTCTTTCTCCTAGATTTTTTTTCCTTCAATTGATACATACATTGTAATTTCTACCATCTTCGAAAACAAACCCTATCTTGACCTCCTTTCCCCCTATAAGTAACACCAGTATTCCATTTCATGTACATCAAAATGCTTTGAAAGTTTTATATGCTCCCTTTTCCCAATATCTCCATTTATTCTCTACTGATCCCCTATCAGTCTGCTGTGTCCAATCCTTCATTAGAAGTACTACTGTCAAAGTGACTAATAATCTTTATATTCTCAAACAAATTATATAAGCCTCAGACTTCATTGTTGTTAAACTGCACATTTAACATTTTATCCATCCTCCTTGAACACTTCCTTCACGGTGGTTTTCTGGACACTACATACTACTAGATTTCACTTTTCATCTTCTTTGCCCAGCTCACTTCATATCCCCAACCACTAAACAAAACTCTGCCCAAAGTGCCTTTGTAGGCTTTATAAGCTCATTACCTTGGTGATTTCATCTAGTCTCATTATTTTAAATGCTATCTATAAGCTATTGCCTTAAAATTTAGTTTTCTAACCTAACCTCATATGAACTTCATTTTAAAATATTCAGCTGTTTACCTGACATCTACACTTAGATATCCATGAGACATTTAAAATTATACCCCAAACTGAATTCTTCATCTACCCCACTTGACCCTCCCACCAAAATCTGTTCTTCCCACAATACTGCCCAACTCAGTGATTGAGAATGCTATCCTCCCAATTGTTAAGGCCAAAGCCTTTGGAATCATTCCTCTCAGTCAACCAAGAAATCGTACTATCTCTACTTCCTGTATTTTCAGAAAACTCATCAACCCCACTACCACTGTGGTTTAAGTCAACAGTATCTTTTGCCTGTATCACTCCAATAGCCATAGGTTTTCCTATTTTCAACTACCTTAGAGTTTCATAACAGTAAAGCAATCCATTATTTAGACAGTAGTCTGATGATCATTTAAAATGTACCTTAAGATAGGGGCACCTGGGTGGCATCCGACTTTGGCTCAGGTCATGATCTCACAGCTCATGAGTTAGAGCCCCGCATCGGGCTCTGTGCTGACAGCTCAGAGCCTGGAGCCTGCTTCAGATTGTGTGTCTCCCTCTCTCTCTCTCTGCCCCTCCCCAACTCGTGGCATGTCTTTGTCTCTGAAAAATAAATATAAACATTAGAAAAAAATTTTAAAAATGTACCTTATTATTCGCAGACCTTGCAGACCTTCCTATTTCACTGAGTAAAAGCCAAAATCCATCCAATGTCTTACAATACCCTAAGTGATGTAGCCTCTCATTACCTCTGGTTTTCTCTCTTCTTTCTCACTCTACTCTAGCAGCAATGACAACCTTGCTGTGTCTTAAATATACCCAAGGGTTTTGTGGTCACTCTTTCCTCTATAACATTCTTTGCTAAGATATGTAACCTCCATTGGATCAACTCTACTCCTCACCTAATTTAGGCTTTAGATCAAGTATCACCTTTTCTCTGAGCCTCGTTTTTTGGCCTATCCCTTTCTAAATTCCCTATGTCCTCCTTTTCCAAGTTAAATTCCTTTATAACACTGATCATCATCTATGCACATATCTATCACCTCTTAATTGTTAATGGCTTTCATGAAGGCAGGAATTTCTTTTTGTTGATCTACTGAATCTCTGGTACCTAGGAAACCCTCTGGCATCTGGTTGACAGTCAAAGAATATTTAAGACTCCATGAACAAATGTAATGGACCCATTTTAAAAGGGTTAAAAAACTATAAAGCATTAAAATCTTAGAGAAATTACTTACGTGTAAACTACCTATGTCAGAATGGAGAATGGGGATTTTAAGCTGATACAGAGCTTGCGGCCTATGCAAAACAGAACCAGGTCACTGCTCAGTAGGGCAAGGACAGGCTCATATCATTTATTTTGCCTTCTTTTCCTTTCACTACTGTCTCTCAACACCAGTAAGCCAGATGGGTTTACGTGGTACCTGGATATGGTGCTGAAGAATAATGAATCATATGAGAAATCCATGTCTTTTTGTTCTGTCATTCATCCTTCTAACAAATCCTGCTTTTTAAGAGAGTGAGGGCTTCTGACTCCATATATAGGAAGCAACTATATTAACTAGGGTAGAGTAACATTTGGTTTTATTATTTCTGCATAGTAAATATTTCTATTCAGAGACAATAATGCTGGCTTTCTATTATTGACATAAAATTTTCCCTTAATATACATTTATGTCATAAACCCGGAAATGGATTTAAGGACTAATATTGTGTAATTGACAAGATTTTGGTATGAAAAAATGGCAAAATTAATGAAGGCAATACCAGAATAAGTGCATATGTTAAAACCTCAATTGGATAAGCAAATGACTAAGTTTGAGAAAATGATGTTTTATCTATCCCAGATGGGAACATTTACACAGTATTCTTGTTTGGGCCTTGTCATAAAATCTAAGAAAACAGGACAGATTGACATAAAATAAAGTCTCTTTCACCTCTCCCATCAATCCCTTGAGGCACAGCAAGTAGTCTATTAGAATTAGTTAATGTCTCTAATTAATGAGGCTTGATACTTGAACATCTGCATTTTGCTCTTCATTTATTCTCCTTCTCCAGGAAAAGTCTTCTCAACAGTCAAATTACATATAATAGGGCCAATTAGTAGAGAAAGAGCCTGAACATCTTCAGAGAAGTCATGAAAAGGCATGGCTAGCTGAAGCTTAAACCTGCTTTTCTTACTTTGTTTTTATTTCTCTTTTTCTAGCACAAGTCAAAGTACAGTGCCCATAAATTAAAGATGAAAAGAAAAAGCAGGAGCCAAGGTAGTAATGACAAAGACAGTCATACTAGGTTTTACAGGCCATATACTGAACACCAGCCCTGTTCTTACTTGAGGTGGTTAGGGAGCTTAAGCAAAATTTCCAAAATTGGAAACATTTCTGTAAGTCTTCTATGCCCAACTCTCCTTAGAGTTGGATAATTCCTATCACCTCCCATTTTTAAATATGGTCACACTTCCTCTAATCCTTTTCTAATGCCATTTCTCCCTTCTGAAATTGCCAGCTCCATTTCTTTCTACTGATTTGTGCTTCAAACCCCAAGACCCAGCTCCTCACAAAGATTTCTTAGGTTATTCCAGCCTCCATCAGTCTCACATTGATGTCATTTTAGTATCCTTTTCAATCACACAATTAAAATTTGGTTATTAACAGGCTATTTTTTACGTTTGCATTACACAAAATTTGCAATTTATTACATAGTCTTATCTTCAACCATCATTACATATAACTGACAAACGCTTTTTAATGGCAATATGTTGTATTATGCCATTTTTGATCCTCACAGAACTTAACGTGTATATATAGACCTTATGTATGAGTTCCTTAATTTTTAAGCCACATGCATAAGGCTTAAAATGTGAATAAATCCTATGTCCTAATTATGTAAGAGAATGCCTGCATGTGTTTTGAAATTCCTGTTCTTGCAGATGAACGCTTACATTTAATAAATATCCAGCTGTGACAGCCAAAATTAACACATCTTTCTGTAACATTAAGTACAATGCTCTGCAAGACTGGACTGGAGCGGAATGCAGCACTTGCCAATTTTAGAACCACTAGGAAAATAGGACACTTTTTAGCTTCAATTTATGGTAGATCACCATACCACAACATCAAAGGCTCAGTCTTCCTAAATGCATGCATATATTATAATTAAAGTTTCCATTTATTGACAGGTTCACTCGATTCCACATATTCATGTTTACATGTCTTATGCCGTTTAGGACCCTGACAACTTTGTAAGTATGACTACTACCCCGATTTTACAAATGAGCAAACTGAGGTAGGTGTATAGAGTACTACTTGATTTACTATAGGTATTCTTAATTTCATCCTTATTCTAAGATGGATTTCAGATCCATCTTCCTACCATTTCTTACCAATGTATCTTGGGTACATTTTCTACTGAGTACAGACCAGCTCCTTCTCATATACTCTGGTCATATTAATCCTTCAATCCAGTATAACATCTTGTTTGCCATTTTTCCATCTGTCTGTAATTAACCCAACAGGCATTCACTAAATTGCTTCTGCGTATAAATCATAGACCCAGTAACCGGGAAATCCATCAAAATTCATAAGAGAATAACTATCATCATGGAATCTATAATATCTATTTAGATTTATGAAAGAGCATTAGTTTCCCATTGCTTCTGTAACAAATTATTACAAATGTAGTACCTGGAAACAGCCATTTATTCTATTACAATTCTGCAGGTTTTAAGTCCAGTATGGAGTTCATTTGGCTAACGTCAAGGTGTAGGCAGGATTGCATTTCTCTCTGGAGGCTCTAGAGGAGAATTTATTTCCTTGCCTATTCCAGCTTCTAGAGGCTGCCCACATTCCTAGGTTCATGATTCCCTTCCTCTATCATTATAGCTAATAACTTGGTATATCTCTGTGCCTTTCTTCTATAATCCCACCTCCCTATCATACTTTTCTTCTTTTCTCTTAGGTGTCTTTGTGATTATATTGAGGTCCCTGGATAAACCAAGATAATATCCTCTTTTTTAAGGTCAACCAATGAACAATTTTAATTCCATCTGCAGCCTCCTTTCTGTTTTTCATGTAACCTAATATATACATATTCCAAAAATTCTACTACATATTTGGTGTTTTGGGGTGGGGGGCATTTTTATGCCCACCAAAGAAAGGGAAAAGGGAAGAACATCGAAGACAGAAGGATTCATGGCAAGGAAAGCACAGAGTGGGAAAAAAATCATATCCAACAAACACTTAGAAACCCTCTCATGTTTCACGAGGACATTTTGCACATGTTGCAGATAATTTACAAGATTGCAAGAACTTACAAGCATTTTTTGTAAGTAGCCTCAACTCATTTTTAAAAGTTATAAAATATTAATAGAAACTATACAGAGAGGGGCAGGGGAGATAGAATCAAGGAGAGGTCTCAAATGCTATTGAAGCCTAAAATCTCAGTTCTGATCTTTGATGGTCATTAAGCACATTAGGTCAATGCTTCACTGGTGGGTTGTCTTCAATCGGTACTCCAGGAATTCGAAGGTGGAGGCCACTGCCTAGTGAGATGTCCACTTCAGCCCTCTTGATACCAAGGCAGGAAATAAATTGATTTAGGCCCTGCTAAGAGCCTTTGGCTGGATTCAAGAAATAGAATGTTAGATCCTAAGATGAAGGATATCAAGATGTATCTGGAATAGTCCATGCTTTTGCTTTTCTCACTTTCTAGTGAGAGTTTATATATTAGCTTTGAAATACATCTTTAAGAACTCATCTCCCACTGTTTTCCATGGAGAGAAATAACTCTTGGGCCTTATTTATTTTTCCTTCTTTAAAATAAAATCACCTCAATTATCAAACTTGAAGACCTAAGCAAGCTTTATCTCAAAGAAAACTTTACAAACTCTATTTTTACCCATATTGCTTCTTACTATTTAGCATTTGATTGTACACCAAGATCTGTTATTTTGTGATTGTTTTGCAAACTTTGGACATCTTCCCAATTAATTCAATTACATTCTCTTCAAAGCCCACTTTTTAAAAAAGTCTTGTTTTAACCATAGTGTCAGTAGATAATAAATGCAAGTGAATACAACTGAGGGGTCCAGATCAAAAATATTTCCCCAGATCAATTTATATTTCAAATGAAACCACCTTACTAATGTGTTTGAACTTTAACTGTAGTGACTACTTCAGGATTTTATGATCATATACATTATGGTCATGTATATTCGTTTCATATAATTATAATAAGGAAAACAATACTACCATTTATTACATAATTACTATGTGCCAGAAACCATTAATTCTAAGTATTTTATAAGCATTAATCAAAGCCCTAGATTACCAATCATTGCAAAAATTATTTGACAGAATTTAAACAAAGTCCTTACCACAGAATCTTACCAATGATCAGAGAAGTGTAGCAGAATATACCACTACTAATTAGGACTGTGGACATCAGGACATGCTACCCAAAATACACCCCTTTGGTATATTGATCATTTTGAGAGTTAAGTACTTGAAAAAACGGCTAATGCTAGAAGAGATTTTCTTTGAACTCCCTTTATCTGCCTGAAGACAGATCCTCCAAATCCTTTGGAAGCTTACATCCCTGCTCCCTTTCTCTATTAAGACAGTATTGAATTCTTCATCCTAAGCCACCTTGGCAATCTATTCATTTTTCCTCTGGCATCTCCCATATATACAGATGTATACAGGTTAATCAACTTTTGTTTTTCTCTTGTTAGTAGGTCTTTTATTACAGGGGTCTCAGCTAAGAACTCAGAAGATTAGAGGGAAAATTGTTTTACTTCCATTATGATCAGCCTCAACAACTGTTAAGTATTTTTAATTTTTCTCTCTTTCACCAAAAAACTTGACTCCAAAAATTCCAGTTCCCCTTTGTGTATTTATTAATAATTCCTCAATAACTAAGAAGATATCAACAGCATTTTAAGTTATTCTCACATAGTATTGCTCATTTTCTTGCACTTGCAGTTTTCCTAATATGCACAAACATTTGTTACCTTTCCCAATGACAGTACGCAGCTTAATTTTGTTCCTATGGAATCAAAATTATTCCCTAGCTACAATTTTTAAGTTGAAAGGCCTTGAGTGACTAAATTACAATGACCAGACTTTGCTTTGAAATCAAAGCATCCACCAAAGCAACTTGAGCAAGCTGAAAGCATTAATGAAATGGCTTTCCTGTGGAGAGCAATACAGAAAAAGCCATTTTCCTTGTGTTTTAAAAAAGGAATACAAGTTTCAGGAGTCCAGAACACTAGAAAAGGACATTACTCTTTTGTTTGGAAGATAGAACAATCTGGTACTGGAAGTACATTGGCATACCTCAGGTGAGTGCATGTCGCAAAGACATACTTTAAATTTCTAGAAGGGCAAGGGATTCATGAAAAACCCAAGGCAAGTAACAAATGAGTTCAAGTATCCTTGTGAAAATTCTATATACAATCCCAAACCTTGAAAGACAATAGGTGTAACTTTACTTTTTGGAATTAAATACAGTAATTGGCATTATAAGTCATCAATCATCAAACCAAGCTTGTAGAATAGAGCTTGAGGTGCTCTTCAAAGTGCTCCTCTGTTTTTCAGGATTTAGCATTGTCCTACAGCTAAATTTGCCATAGAAGTCCCACCTGTGATTTCAAAGTAAACGTAAAATATTAATGGTGCTTAAGAGCAATATTGCCTTTGGACAGCTATGTATCATCTGCTCATTTAATTGCACAGGGAATTGAGATACTCCAATACTGCCATGGAACACAGTTGAGGAGGAAGGGCACAGGCTCCACTCCTTTGGTTCAATCCACAGTTCTCATGAAAGAAGAACTATCAAACACTTTTGCAACCTTGATTATCTGGTTCCATTTTGTTCTTCACACATCTTCCTCTTCTAATACTTCAATCTGAGGACAAAAATCTCAGAAGCTTACTCTGATATATTTTATACAAGGAAAATTATTAATTTCAAGTCCCAGAAAAATCACCTTGGAAATAAAATGCTCAATTTTATGTATTAAAATATAATGATATTCGTTCTTAGGTGACCAGGGGAGAAATAGTTTCTACGATTAACCTTTTAGATTGATTTTATATCCATGTTACTTAGCTCTTTCACACTAGTCACTAAATTCTTAAGTGTGCCAAAAATGAAAAAATGTTGGGAAACCATGCTTTAAATCAAAAAGAACTTAGACATCTAACCAGTCCAACTTGAGTGAAAAAAATCTTACCTTTCTGTCATATACTAATGTAGTGTTTTATCCAACTCTCTATATCTATCATACCAATAAAAATAGCATCATTGAAAATTTATGACGGCATTGTATGGATAAGCCATTATCCATTATTTAATTTAATCCTCATAGCAAATTCTATGTGTTAGGTACTATTATTTTATAAATGAGAAAAAAACAAAATGTGGCTTAGGGTTCTTGCCTCTGTTCATACAAGTGAATGGTGGTCAGGATTTAAACATAGGCAGTGAGGAACGCCTAGGTGCCTCAACTGGTTAAGCATCCGACTCTTAATTTTGTCTCAGATCATGATCATGGTGCTCCATACTGTCAATGGGGAGCCACCTTGGGATTGTCTCTCTCTGCCCCTCCCTCGCTCAAACGTGCGATCTATCTCACTCTCACATGCTCTCTCTCAAAATAAGTAAAATAAATTAAAAAAAATAAAAATAAAAAATAACCTAGGCAGTCAGACAACCAAATAACCATATTCTAAAGCGTCTTCATTTCTTAAATGTTTATTTATTTTTGAGAGACAGATAGAGAGACACAAAGTGTGAGTGGGGAGGAGCAGAAAGAGAGGGAGACACAGAATTGGAAGCAGGCTCCAGGCTCCGAGCTGTCAGCACAGAACCTGACGCAGAGCTCGAACCCAGGAACCATGAGATCATGACCTGAGCTGAAGTCGGGCCGCTTAACCGAGCCACTGGGGAGTCCCTAAGCCTTTTATTCATTTTAAAGGGAACAGTCTACTCTATTTCTCTTCTCAAAGGAGAGAAAGCAATTAAAAGTGGGAACTGAATATTTTAATCAAGACTATGTACACTACATCCTTGAGACATTCTATCATTTTATTCTGATGCCTTTGTAATTGTCTTTTTACAGAACAAAAACAATGCAGTGCTTTTAAAATAGTGGTGGTGCCTTAGTACTTTATAATATTAATTCATTTAATCTGTATAGTAACCCAATGAGGTAGAATTTTTTATTATCATCTTCAGTGCTAAGAACTTAAGTCATTTAACCAAGATTATGTAGGTAAACAAGACATTCTCATACATATAAACAAGACATTCTCATACATATAAACAAGACATTCTCATACATATAAACAAGACATTCTCATACATATAAACAAGACATTCTCATACATAGTTCCCCATAGCCATTGTAAACCTCATTATCAGTTCAATGAAGTTATGACTTAACCAGGAAAAGCTGGGATGTACCCGTTAATAGCAGGACATTTCTATTTTCTATCTTCTGGGGCTCCAATTATTTAGCACAAGTCCTACTGGACTAATTCTAACTTCTTACATAATTGCTTACATATTCCTAGTTTCTTCTCCAACAGTAGCCCTTACCGGTGCCTCAACAAAGGAAAGCCAGTTTAGCAGTATATAAAAGGGTAATGGCAGAACATGTTACTCCCCCAAGAGGCTTAACGCCAGCTTCTCCCAATAGAAAAAAGATTGACAAAGGATTTCAACAAGTTTCAAAATGCAAAGTCATATTCCCCCCCAATTACTCCTTGTATGAACTACAGGGCTTAGTAGGTCAGAAATAGTTACGCTTTTGATATTCTGAAACTAGTTGCCTAATAGAACTTAACAGCAAATTACTTTAAACTTTGCATTTCTTTGTCTATTTTTCAAACTGTTATTTATCTGAATTATATTTTTATAATAAAAACTGGTTATCGCTGGAAATTGTATTTATAGTTTCAAAAAGTACAATAAAGAAAAAAGGCAAAACAATAGAGGTCATCTAAGTAACACAAGTGCCACAGAGATGTGGAACATAGAGTGGATAGGAATTCCTAGTAAAGAACTACAAGGCTAATTTAATTGGTTTGAGTTAATAGCCATAGGTAAAGAAAACTTTGGCACTGACCACATCGAGGAGATAAATTTCTACAAAGTACTTCTAAGAGTCTTTTCCTTTTTTGTGTTTTTTTCCTTTTTTTTTTTATGTTGACAACAGAGATGAATGAGTAGCCGGTGCTGCAACAGTCATCTTGTCAGTTTATCTCCAGAAGATTAAGTATAGCTCCAGAAAATCACTTTATAACAATCAAAAAATCTACACATTACCTAAAATGTTTGGTCAGCACATTTTCTTGAGGAATTCAGAAAAAAACAAAATAAAGTCCTTTACTGCAGATTGTTATACTTTGGCTTATTTAAAACAAGCCTATAACCTGACATATATACCATTCTAATCAACTTTGTGCCCGCATAATTTCCTCAAAGAAACTAATACCTCCTTAATAATAACTGGACGAAGACCATAAGCTCATGAGCAAGCACTTTTTTGAGAGAGAGAGAGAGAGAGAGAGAGATGAGCAGGAGAGACAGGAAGAGGAAGAGAGAGATTCTTAAGCAGCCTCCATACTCCTCAAGGGGCTCAACCCTACAACCCTGGGATCATGACCTGAGCCAAAATCAAGAGTCAGGTGTCCAACTGACTGAGTCACTCAGGCGCCCCACCATGAGCAAACACTCTTAAATGGACTAAATGTCGATCATATGCTATGCCTTTTAAATTAATTGACCCCTTCTATTCAACAGCTCCCTGAAAAAGTATGGACACCAAATGTTACTCACCAACTCACCACTCCTCTCTCTGGAAGTGCAAGAGCTCAGGGCTTCAGCATCTGCTACCCACAACTCTTTGAACCCTAGCCCTTCTAACCTATGAGACTTTATACTTGTCCACAGGTTCCCTGAATTTGCCATCATAAGCAACATTTGGAGGAGGTCATTAAGAGGATATGACCTCTGGTTGACCCACGTGCTGGACCCAGGCAATCTGAGGCTCCTCATCCCATTCCCTGTATACATTCTTCCCAACAATCCCACAGCTGGAACTGTTTTCAAGGACACAGCCTTGAAAGAGTAAGATGTTGTTAAGACCATTTGGAATGAATATGTGACTCATTAAGACCTCTATACACAAGTTTAAGATTCTGGCTGGCAGATGTGAAGATCTACTTGACTTTCAGCATCCAAGACAAGCCTTTTATGTAATTTCCTTTGCTTATTAAACCTACCACCCACCAATCGGGAGGGGTCTGCCTTTTCCCTCATCCTCTCTCTGGCATCCATGTTTGGGGACCAGTTTCCAAACCAACAACACTCACTGCGTGCTCCATCTTCAGAACTCAACCTAACCTGGTCATTTAACTCAAATTTCATATTAATCAGAAGAACGGATGGGTTCAGTAGCTGAATCTCAGGAGAGCAGTCAGGTATGGTTGTCAGCAATGTCTTACGGGTTTCTGCAAGAAGGAAACTTTTCAGAAGAAAAAGAAGAAGTTATTTGTTTACTTCTGTGAGGCAGTGAAAAGAAAACAGGAAAATGACTCGTCCTGTATAAAGATCACAGGAGCTCTCGGTTGCAGCAATTTTCACCTTGCACAGCAGATTGTTATACTAATGATGCCTCTTACTCTAGTCCCACCTCTCTATCAAGCAAGCTACTATGCCTGAAATTGCTTCCCATCTGTGATGGCCATTCTCCTGCAAAAATTCTATCATATTTGGAGTTTAGAAAATGCCACTTAAAATATGTAATCTTATGCAAGCACAATCTGTGCACCGTGCATCAAGTGTGTGCTTTCACACTAAAGCCCTATCTTGCTCTCTTTTCTTCAGCCTTTGATTTCCAAGTCAGTAACTTTCTTTCTCTGATTCCAAGAGAGAAACTAAAATTCAAAAATTAGGTGTAAATAGCACATTCATTATTGTATGTGCATTAGCATGCAACAGTCTTAGGGATTTCTCCCTTTCAGAATTATCAGATACCACAGGTCAGCTAACATGAGCTACGTTCTGCAGGAACTACCCAAATTTACTCCAGTACAGACACCTTCACCCTAGATAGTTTCCTACTTAAAATGTTCCACCAGAATCATGTTCCCGTATGTGTAGTCTCATACGTCACTATCCCCAAGAGGAATAAAAATAATGTTGTATTTAGCAACCAGCTAAGAGCATACTGTGGCATGTTTCCAATGGAGTATCTTTCTGGAAAGCCATCCTTGTGGATTGTAAATAATGGCATCAAGAAATCACCACTAAAAAAAAAAGAAAAAGAAAAGAAAAGAAAAGGTAACAATAATTGAGATTTCTTCCTAGAGTGACCAAGAGAATGGCTTGCCTATTTTTGTGAAATTTAAAACTAGTTGCAAGCTCCCAGTCTGGCTTCTGTCCTTACAAAAAGCCAACAACATTTTGTTGTCTCTCAGTACCCCATTCGGTGCATCTCAACCTGATTCTTTTTTGTCTTAGTTTATTAAAATAAATGTTGTACGTTCTTGGTGTGGCCAAAAATAAATGATAGCTCATATTGTGCGTAGGTTCTTGCTCATGACAGTCCAGACTGTGAACAGATTGCTAATATGTTAACAGCTCTATTATAAGACTCTGAAAGATGCAATTTTTTTATGCCATTTGTGAAGTCAAATTCTCTGTGTTAAAGAAACACTGCACAAGAACTTTGGGATAGATGCTATTGAGCCCATTTACTTTCCACTTGCAGGTATCTATAGAAGGAGTAACCGATCTAGATGGCTGAGACTTTTTAGGTAACATTCTTCAAGGTGTGCTGCTTACCCAGGTATGCCCACTCTGGGAACCAGACTATTGACCTGAAAGAGTCAAATAGGATCTCTGCCTCCTGGTCAAGATCTACATAGAATAAAATTAAAGGTACTCTAAATGCAAAAGTTTCTGGAAATGATGGAGATTTAAAAACTTTAAGATAAAAAAGTATTAATTCATTCATTTTTATAAAGTTTAAGAGAAGCTGGACCCAAATAGTGAAATTAGATATTTTTTAATTCCTCCTTCCAAAGACACTGGTAGATGTAACTCAGAGTGTCTCTAGTTCTTGGGGGATACAGATTTTTAAAAATATATTACTGGGGTGCCTGGGTGATTCCATTGGTTAAGCATCCAACTTTGACTTTGGCTTAGGTTATGATCTCTCAGTGAGATCAAGCCCTGCTTCAGGCTCTGTATGAGAGAGATTCTCTCTCTCTCTCTCTTTCTCTCTCTCTCTCTCTCTCTCTCTCTCTCTCTCTCTCCGTCTCCTTCTCTCCTGCTCAATTTCTCTCTCTCAAAATAAATAAACATAAAAAATAAAACTATATATTATTTATATGGATTAATATTCTTTTATAAACCCTATGCTGTTTGTCCCACAGAGTCTTGATATTGATAATGGAAAGGAGAGCCTGGCTTTAGCTAGGAACATGGATGGTGCCCAGGAGAATGAATATATATCTGATATATAGAATGTGCTCTATAAATGCATCTAAATGAAGTTTCTTGGGATGATCAGTCCTGACTTTTCCAAATCATCTATTCTGTTGCTCAAAGAATACCTTATTGCTAGGAAAATATTATGTAGAAGATGGTTATGGTCCCTCCATTCTATTCTGTTGCTCAAAGAATACCTTATTGCTAGGAAAACATTATGTAGAAGATGGTTCTGGTCCCTCCATTTTCACGGCATAGTGTCAGTGAGGTTCAACCACCAGTTTAGATTGACTCAAGTAACACAAATTATATTGAGCACTTACTTTCTGAGCACTATGGCAAATGCTTTTATGCACAAAATTCCTACAAGAAGAATATAAACATTATAATCTCACTATGTGTTCATCCCTCTTTGGGAAAAATAATGATAAATGTGATTTATTTGTTCATGAAATTGCATTTGTAAGGGGTTGATTTAGCTTCAGGCACAAGAGTCAGATGCCCAAACAATACTGTATGGATTCTCTTTTTCTCTTCAGTTCTTTTGTTTTCCACTATGTCAGCTTTATTTAGAAGAAAAATTTTCCTTTCTAGTAGATTTTCCAGTAATTCCAACTAAGATATCAATCTTAGGGAGAATTGTTTATTCTGATTCATTTTAGTGAACTCAAATGACAGTATTTCAACAAGTGAAAGGAGATCTGCTTTCTTTAAAAACTTTTATCTAAAAAATACTTTTTTTCTGAAAATTCAAGTTTATGTTTGATTATCAAGTACTTCAGAAATATGTTCCGTTAAGACCATGCCTGTCTTTAAGGACATGTTACAAAAGGCATTAAACTCTTAGAAAAGATGAGCTGTTAGTTAAATATATTATAATTTTTTGTTGTGGCTTTGCGGATTTTTTATTAAATATAAGTAATGGATATAAAACTGATTTTCTATAAGCATAAAATATGACAAATTCTGAAATATGACAAAGCAAAGAGTTAAGGTATACAAAGTATAAGGTGATTCAAAGAACTCTTTGTTTTTGTATTCCTTTAAAAATCTCTACCATTTCTCACAGCACATGGGTGGCTAAGTCAGTTGAGCATTCAACTTCAGCTCAGGTCATGATCTTGTGGTTTGTGAGTCTGAACTCCACATTGGGCCCTGTGCTGACAGTTCAGAGCCTGGAGCCTGCTTCGGATTCTGTGTCTCCCTATCTCTCTGCCCCTCCCTTGCTTGTGCTCTGTCTCTCTCTATCTCTCAAAAATAAATAAATATTTTTAAAAATAATAAAAAAAAATCTGCTATTCCTTACCATTTTTTTTTTACCACAATCACTTTTTTTAAGGTTTTCTGAGATTAGAGAACAGATCAGGATTCATAAAACTGGCTATGTGTCTGCTTACATAGGACTATATCCTACAATCCAATCCTGTATGTCTTGTGCTCTAAGTCAGCTAACTAGCCTCTCACTAGGACTTCTAATAAAAAATTCTCATTATACCACAGCATGCTTGGCAGATCTCACACTGCTTTACATAAAACATCTTCAAAAGTGAGGAAGAAAATATCCATTGCTTCACACAGGAGTCGTGTTGATTATGAAATTATCATTTTCAAGATGGGAAAACATAGAGAGGTTAAGTGACCATAGAAGGTCACACATTTCCTCTGTCTGAAGTAGGGTGATGGTTTTGTTTGCAAAATTTGGACATTTGGAAACAGCTAGCATTATCTAAGTAGTCACAGATCCACAATTACTGTACCCTCTGGCTGTAGCATACTATGAGAAATGCATATACCCTCATATATCAAGTCATAGTTGTTTTGCTCCTGTGTGAGTAATTAAATAATCTTCACAATGGTGCATAAGTTGCTAGATTTTTTCAGTTTTCCTTTGTTTTACATAAAAGTTTACCAATTTACTTAAAGATGGTTCTCCTAAACCTCATTAAATATTAGTTTTTTACTGTATCAGATAACTGAAGCTCTACAATTTCCAGTTTTTTTAGTAATTTCACAAGAGAAAACATATGAGAAAAGATAAAGATATTTAGCTGATTCAACAAAAATCTGGTTCCTTCCAAATTACTTTGTGTTTCCATGATATTTCCCTTGTCACAAATCAGATTGTAATCAACAGCAAGCCTACTATTAACAGATGAGTTAATGTAAAGAGTGAACTTTTATGATTAGAATCCCAACTGATACTAATTCCTTGATACAGACTTCCAAACCCATGTACTTCACAATCCATATCAACCATTTTTCTTAATTTTCCCACTGATTTTGAACATTTACTCTCTAATACTTCATGGTATTCCAAAAATATTAAGAAGCCATTTCAACTTAGTACATGAAGGACAGCTCAATTCTTTAAAAAAAAAATCTTGGGGCGTCGGCTGGCTCAGTTGGTTAGGAAACCGACTTCAGCTCAGGTCATGATCTCAGGGTTCATGAGTTCGAGCCCCGCATCAGGCTCTGTGCTAACAGCTCAGAGCCTGGAGCCTACTTCAGATTCTGTGTCTCCCCCTGCTCTCTACCCCTCCCCTGCTCACACTCTGTGTCTCTGTCTCTCAATAATAAATAAACTTTAAAAATAATAATAATAAAAATAAATGTCTTGGGGTACCTGGGTGGTTCAGATGGTAAGCCTCCGACTCTTGGTTTCGGCTCAGGTCATGGTTTCACGGATTTGTGAGTTTGAGCCCCGTGTAAGGCTCTGTGCTAGCAGTGTAGATTCTGCTTGGATTCTCTCTTGCTCCCTCTCTTTCTGCCCCTCCCCCACTTGCATTGTCTCCGTCTCTTTCAAAATAAATAAATAAACTCAATTTTTAAAAAATCTTTATAGACGGGTTGATCAAAAAATCTTATCTGTAGATTCTCTATGCTTTTATTTATATAAAGGCAAAACTGAACTAAGATGTTGCAAGTTAAAAAAGTTTTTATCTTTGATGAATAGGGTGAAAATAGTGATATGGAAGCCTGAGAATAAATTTTGGTATGTTGGAAATATCCTTTTTGATCTATGTGGTTGGTTACAAAACTATGTTCATGCTATGAACAATAATAAATAAGTTATTTACAATAATAAATAAGTTGTACAGTTATTAGTCATACACTTTTATGTATAAACATTACATTTGTTTTGAGTGTATTGAAAACAATTTAAATAATATGAAAATTGGACTGTATGCAGCCTCGATTTTCTTATGGAAACTTGTGTTAATATTCTCTAGTGTCTACAGTAATATCTTAACAATATCTTTATTTAAAATTTTGTCTTGTTTCTGAGTAATTCAAAACACTTTCTTACCTGTGCACAGGAAGTTGAAAGCCTCATAAAGGGTGTATCCCAAGCATTTGAAGCAAGGGTAGAAAATATCACTTGCAGAAACTGAATAAAAATTCACAAAGTGTTAGATGACTCCTCTATGGAAGCTATTCACAACAAAGTTAATTTGTAAATAAATTATTGATAAGATTTCAATAGTTCTTAAACATAGATCATCATTTTATCACTTTAAAATCTCTATAATGTAAGAAATGGCAATATTTAGCAAATTGTAATATTTCAGGTGGGGTGAGTTATTATAATCATTTTTATGACTAATAAAAGATGATAAGATCTTAAATAGAAATTTTCAGTCAATAAATGGGTATATGATTTGATTCTAATAATTGTAATATGTATCATCTAGACAAATAAATTTCTTATAATGGAAAAGAAATCATTGAACACTTGTGGCTAATGACATTCTCTTTATGCTTCCACTAACTTCCTTTACTCACACACAAAAAAGAAAAGAACGAAAAAAAAAAATTGTTTTGTTACTTGATTCCTGAGTGATCCTGCTTACACGGACTAATGTCCTTTGTTAATAATAAGTTACAAATATCAATAGTCTGCCAAGTATTAAATTAACCAGCTGCCATTTTGGATCATTAATTAGTGTTGTGTGAGCTAGTATTGATCTTTTTAAAGTAGATTATGAATACAATTAGATAATATTTTAAGTACCTCCAAAGGTACCTGGGACATTGCAAGTGCTGAGTAAATGTTTGTTATTATACTAGAAGTTAGAACTGACCACTACCTAATGGAAACTTATTATTGATTAATATCTCATTAGTGTGGTATAGGAGGGTGCTTTTTCTTGTCTTTGAAATATACTACATAAACTTGCCATGCAAAGCAAGAGACTAATGCTTGTTAATAATAATAACAACAACAATTATTACTCCTTCCATATTCTACAAATGTTTATTAAGTGGGTTTCCTGTGCTAGGTATAGGTGACTCAGTAGTAATTAAGTTAGGGGCGCCCGGGTAGCTCAGCCAGTTAGGCGTCTGACTTCCAATCAGGTCACGATCTTACAGCTTGTGAGTTCGAGCCCCTTATCAGGCTCTGTGCTGACAGCTCGGAGCCTGGAGCCTGCTTCGGATTCTGTCTCTCGCTCTTTCTCTCTGCCCCTCTCCCGCTCACACTCTGTCTCTCTCTCTCTCAAAAAGTAAAAAAACATTAAAATAATTTTTAAAAAATTAAGTTAAAGATGGGTCCCTGGGTGCCAGTCTGTTAAGCATCCAACTCTTGACTTTGACTCAGAACATGATCTCACAGTCATGAGATTGAGCTCGTGTCAGGTTCTGCACTGAGCACAGAGCTTGCTTAAGATTCTCTCTCTCCCTCTGCCCCTCCCCCCACTCGCATTCTCCCCCTCCTCTCTCTCTCTCCTTCTCTCTCTAAAATGAAATTAAAAAAATAAATTATGTTAAACATAATTCTTGCCCAATGGAGTTTAGTTGAAAAATAGAAACATGTTTTTCAAACATAGAGATAATATGTGCTGCAAAGTATGTTGTGAAACCGCACAGTTAAAGAGTATCACCTCGCCTGGGGTTTAATCTGAGTACTCCAAGTCTTAAAAGATGAGTATAACATAAACAGATTGACTGTTGATGGGGAGGAAGAATTCTTCTCTACCCTCAAGGTCTTCTAGCTGCTTTAAGAATTAAATTTACATGAGACAGATTAACAGGAGAAAAACACCTGTTTTATTGCACGAGTTCAGAGGCCCAATTATGAAATTGAGACCCCAAGAAATGACCAAGACAGGAGGCTTTTATACTTTTTCAACAAAGAGACAATAAATCTGTGAGGAATTAACAAGACAAAGAAAATTTAACTTTGCAAGCTTCAGTTAGTGAGAAATTCTGAACAGAATTTGGGCTGGGGTGGTAAATTAGTAAAAGGTAACAAGGGTTTTATATGGCCTTCTGATCTCTAAATCTCCCGTCTCTGGTTATAAGGACCTCTCTCTACCTCCTGGTACAGGGAGGGTGCCTTTCATGTGGGAGATCCATTTCCTGCTTTCAGGGGGACAGTGGAGAGTCTGCATGTCTTTCTTATATGGGCTGTCTCTTTAGTAATTTTTATTTAAAATAATCAATATGCCAAGGTAGCCCACCTTGGGGCAGCCTGTCCTTAGCCCCTACACAGTGGAAGAACAATCTTTTTTTTTTTTTTTTCAACGTTTTTTATTTATTTTTGGGACAGAGAGAGACAGAGCATGAACGGGGGAGGGGCAGAGAGAGAGGGAGACACAGAATCGGAAACAGGCTCCAGGCTCCGAGCCATCAGCCCAGAGCCCGACGCGGGGCTCGAACTCACGGACCACGAGATCGTGACCTGGCTGAAGTCGGACGCTTAACCGACTGCGCCACCCAGGCGCCCCAAGAACAATCTTTTAAAGGGAAAGAGAGTATCAAATGCAGAGTTTAGAAGGCAGGAAGTTTGAGATGTGGGATGAGAGGCCAATGTGGGGAGCAGAAGTCACAAGAGGAGAGTGAGAAAGTGTAGCAGAGAAATCAAGGAAACCGGGAAGAGGAGTTTATCAGGAAAGTTGCTAAATGTATGCAATATTTGGAAACACTTACACTCAAAATTTTTCATTGTTTATTTGCTATTCAAACGTAACTGAGCATCCTATACTTTTTATTTGATAAATCTGGCAACTCTGGTTATCAGGTATGTCAAGAGTAAAAAGTGTTTCAAGAAAATCACAACAATTACAAATAGTATTTGTGGAGCATTGTGCCAAGAGCTTTGCGTAAATAATTTTATTTCCCTGACTGTGTCCGTTCCAGTTTCCACAGCCAGAGGTACTGATGGTCTAATTTGAATTTTTTGGAAAAACTTCATTTTAACAACCTCAATCCAGATGAAAAGTGACGAAGTAACTTCAAATCATTTAGCCTTTGAGGTATTGGAATGGTGTTGCTCTTTCACACAGACCTGACATCTGGAGTATTGAGGGTATGGTTCAGGCACCATCACCGCCCCTGAAAGTTTCAGTACCTTTTCCTATCCCTTTCACAACCGAGCTATCTTGGCCTAGAGTCTTTGTGTCAACCTTGGTCTGCTGCAGACTATTGCAGAATTATTCTGCAAGAACCCTAATGTCCTTCTAGGACCAAGTCCCTGAACCCCAGCTCCATTCAATTATGCAAGTGCTAGCTCTCCTTCCCTGAGTAGCAAGTTCTTAGTCCTCAGGTTCTCTTAACTGTCAGAACCCTGAATCACAGTTTGCTATTGCTACTACCATCTTAATCATAGTCATTATAATATTTAACATTTGCTGGGTTCTTATTAAGTGTCAGGGGCTGTGCTAAGAACCCTCTATGAATTGTCTCATCACATTTCACAACAGCTCAACAATGTTAATTTCATCAACTACTTTTTATACACATGAAGAAACTGACACCCACCGTCCTCCATTTTCTAGGGTTAGAGAATTCAGGCTCCTAGAAGTTACTTGTCCAAGTTCAAAGTGAAGTTCCTTGACCAAGACCACTAAACTAGTGCATTCAGGACTGAATTTCCATTTGACTGTCAACAGAGTCCAATCTCGTAAATATTCTATTCTCACTCTCCAGCTCCCCACATTCTCCCCACCAACAACTGACATGTTTCCTGATCATTTTCAAAGCCTGACTTTGGCCTAGTGACTTGACCATTTGTTCAAATGCTCCCATAAGAAACAAGAATTTGGATTTTCTTTACAGGGTGGTATTTGTGGCAATGTTCCCCTTTCATCATCCTACTTTGGCATGCCTTATACCTACAAAAAATTCACATAAAATTTGGGTTTAAGGTGTGTTCCTTAATGTATCTCAAACTACATGTAGAATTATGGGAAATGAGATGAATTATACATCTGGATTAGAAATTGCAAATATATAGAAATGTTGGTTTATTTCATTTAAATCCCAAATGTAATAAAGATCTTATTATCTCCATAAATATTTTTATTAACTCCCAGTATAAGGTCTACCTCACTAAATCTCCCCATTTTGATTACATTAGTACCTCAGTTTCTGTTCCAGTTAATCAGATCAATAAAGTACGAAAAAATCGCTGATGAAACTATTTGAAATGGCAGATCAAATACCTTGGAAGACTTAGGGGAGATTAAGTAGGCTCTAGGCAATCATTTGAAGGAGCTAAATCTCCAATGGCTTTAGAAAGGTGCAAACATTGCTTAACATTCTGGAATATCAGTTGAAGGACATAATATTTGTAAAATAACCAAAAAAGATAATGCTAAAAATAAAATATCAATTGCAGGACAGCATAGGGACTGAGAAAATTTTTTTCCAGCAAGGAATTTAAAAAAATAAAAAACAGTTTATTATACATGATTTTGTGATAGAAATGACTCTTCAATATAGGCATATGCATTTACTCTGAAGGTAACATAGTTCAAAATTAAAAAAATCTAAAAATGCTGATAAATGGGAATATTTTCCTATTATACCTTTTTAAAAAGTAAACCAAATATAATGAATAACTCTTAATTTAGTTACTTAAGACCAAATCTAACTGTGGTATGTGACTGAAATTCATCTAAGAAGCCCCAGAAATGTTTGATGCTTTAGATTCAGGCCATGAAAAGTTTGTTTCCCCCATTAAATTTTATATTTTTCAAGATGCTTTCATTGTAACAACAGAAAACTTAATTCAAGCTTTCTTTATGTAAAATAACTTATTACCTCATGTAAATGAAAGGCCAATAGTTTGGGATATGATTGTGACCACAAATTCACACAATGTTTCCATGTGCTGATAGTTTTCTCCCCATCTATAAATTCTCTATTCTTCCCTATGGATTTATTCCGTTAGGCCTCTCAATGCCACTTTATAATCTTCCAACTCCAATTCCATTTGAAAGAGATACCCTCTTCCCAAGAGTCTGAACAAAGGTCCTGAAATTAAGTTCATTGTCCCTGATTGGGTAATAAATTAATTTCTAAACCAGCCACTTCATCAAAGGAAATTTAATTAGTAGCTTATCAGGCAGGCTGAGAGCCGGGGTATATCAGTTCTCACTCAGACTAGCTGGGATAACAGGAAGGTTGGATTCCATGGAAACTGGGACATGACAGTATTCCTAGCAAAGCAGGAATGGATGCCTGAGAAGCCAAAGCCCCAAATGCTCTTTTTTTCTTTCCCTTGTTTACTTCCTCTAAACAAAACAAAAACTGATAAGCCTTTGTTTCTTTTCCCTTTGTATTTACACTTTCCCAAGCCCACAGAGCTAAGAGTAGTTCCTTGAATGGATTATAATGTTTGAATTCTCTGAGTCTTGCACCTGCCAGTTCTCACTGCCTCTTCCTTATTCACCTGGACTGCTCTTCCTCACTCTTGTTGCACAACCAATTCCATTAATTCTCTGTTTAAGTGTCAGTTTCACAAAGAAGCCTTGGAGTAAAGATCCAGAGACTTTGATTTGCTTGTTGCCCTGTTAGCATATAAACCAAATGAAAGCCTTTGCCCCATTGCACATGACAAAGCATTTGCATCCCTGGAGACCAGAAGCCCAGTCCCCTGAATGTGCTATAACTGCAGCCTAACTAATATTGAATGAGAACAGAAAAGTACTGAAAACTGAGATGGACGGAGAAAAATACAATCTGACAAGAGTGAGTTATTATGGCTAGGGGTCAATAAATAGAAAAGTTTGCTGGAGAGTGAAAAAGTTAGAAAGGCAGTAACTCCACCTTGGGCTTTCGTGTATTTTATAGTGTTCTTTGGTTGCACTGAGCCAAGTATAAACTGACATTTGAAAATTCAAAAAAAAAAAAAACCCAATAGCAATAAAACCGTAAAATCATATGTGGCTACAAAGTTATAAAACAACAACAAAATTAAATTCAAACATTCTGATGACTATCTCTAAAGTACCTTCTCTTTTAAGAAATAAAAAAAGAGACAGAAAAAAAAACAAAAAGAGGGGGTGGGAAAGCAATTTCAAGTTATTTTCCTAGTGTTTTCTAAACCATTACTGTTACTTGTGTTTCAAATTTTTAATTAGCATAGTGTTTAGTGAAAGCAATGACTTAAATACTTCTTGTTTGTTTTTTTGTGTTTTTTGGATGTTTTATTTGTTTTTTTTTTAAGTTTTTGAAATGTTTTTATTTGTTTTTGAGAGAGAGAGAGACAGACAGAGTGTGAGCAGGGGAGTGGCAGAGAGAGAGGGAGACACAGAATCCGAAGCAGGCTCCAGATTCTGAGCTGTCAGCACAGAGCCCAACGGGGGTCTCAAACTCATGAACCTTGAGATCCTAAACTGAGCCAAAGTCAGAGGCTTAACCAACTGAGACACCCAGGCGCCCCATTTTTTTTGGATGTTTTAGAGCAAAGTTCTTCGAATAAAATAAAGGAAGTCCTGCTTTTGCTATCTGATACTTTTGTCTCCCTGTCTTTACTTAACTACCTTCTACTCAATTTAATATGTCATCTCAAATGCCATTTCATCTAAGAGTGGCTTTTCCTGAACAATTTATCAAAATTTTGATCCATCTGCAATAACCTCCTAGAGATTATTGAAGTTTGTGCTCCATTATCACTTAGTTTTAGTCAAGGATTAGTTGTTTTATTATGTCTGTCTCCCTTACAGGATGTGAGCTCCATGAAGGCAATGTCCTTGTCTGTTTTGTCCCCTACACTATATCCAGAGTTTAGTCCGGTTCTGTAAAAGTCAATTAATAAATATTTGTGGATAGATAAGTGCAACCCAGCCTCAAGACTCCGTACAAGTATCTGTAATTCCAGGTAGCTATCCTTAATACCTCCAGCCTGTAGATGTCCTTGTTCTCTGTTTCCAGAGCAATCTGTATATATCACTATCATAGCACACATGACATTGTACTGAATCTATCATTATTATTTTCTCTCACCTTCTGGAGGAGGCCTAACATGGTACCGGGAGTACAAAAAGTACTATATGAATGTTATTGAATGAATGAATGTATGAATGAACAAAATAATAAATATGTCCTACATCCATCGGCCTCCCCAGGCAGCATACTGGGTGTTATAGCCTGGCAGATGATCCAAGGAACAGCTAGCTTGAAAAACTCTGAAATACACTCGTCACTTGAAAAGAATATCACCCAGAGAGAAAAGGTGCAATTATAATAGCCTCACCTTATAAAAAATACTTTTAAAGGTAAATTTTTAGTGCCTTTACTACCTTACACAGCGAGAAAATATTTTTAGCCCCTTGATTCTGAAGTTTTTCAATGTGACAATATCACGGTGTCATTAACTACACTTTCCACCATGTGAATGAAGACAAAATAGTTGACACATTTCTTGTAGAGCAATGTGATTCCAGTATGATTCAGCTGCTTTTCATGCACATTAGGTGAGAGTGATTCACAATAGCTGAGAAGCAGCGTGACCCCTCTTGAAAAGAAATGCTATTCCAAATCCAAGTCAAGGTCTCTACCTCCCTTTCAAATGAAGGGGAAGAGGGTATCTATTCACAACTATAAAACTTTCTGTGCATGTGCTATTTAGAGGAGACTCCAATGCTTTTGAATTTAGGAGAACTCTCATGACAAATAAAAGGTACTTTCATCAGCAGCCAAGAAACTACACATACATCGTGTGTGTGCATGTGTATGTGAATGAATGGGTTATATGCCAATCTCATATATAGATATATGGTTTACATATATAATCTATACATAAATAGTATATATGAATATAATACTCTACCTTAAAAAAAACAGATATGTACTGAATACTTACTATATACCAGCCATTGTTCTAGGCCCTAGGAGTGCAATGCTGAACATAGCATAGAGAGCTCTTATCCTTACGGAGTTAACATTCTAGTAGAGGAAGATATAATAAACAAAGAAATTTTTAAAAATATAATATTTTAGAAGGGATTGAACAGGACAATATGGTGATTGGGGAGAGGGAGTCACTTTAGATATTTCATCCGTACACATATATGTATGTGTAATGTGTAAAATTTACCGAATATTTCACTGGAAATCTAGCACATTTTGTAACAAACACAAGAATTCAATAACTTCGTTTTAAAGAATTCTGTAAATAATTATGTGTTGTTTTATGTTTAGGCATTTAAGTCATCAAACGTTTTAATTAACTCTGGTGTATCAAAAATAAATCAGTTGCCAATTTTGGATTTTTTCAAAACTGCAGAATACTAAAGCTGATGCTGATATTAGTATGTTTTTAGAAAACCATTCCCCACTCTGGCTCTGATAAGAATCACCTGAGATGCTTTTGTAACGATGCATTCTCTTTGCCCTACCTCAGATCTACATAATTATATTTTTTTATGGATGGGGCCTATGAATAAAAGTAATTAAAAGCTCCCAAGTGAATTTGATAACTGGACAGGTTTAAGATCTGTTCATGCAACAGGTTCAGTGTGGGCATATCAAAAAATATTCAGAACAGTGCTTTCCAGATTCAGATAAATAAGCTTGTCCAGTTTGGTAAAAATGAAGCCTATGCTTTTTCAGCCCAGGGATTCTGATTCACTAGGTCTAGAGAGCTGTTTTGCCCAGCTTTTATCAAACTCCTTAGAGAATTCTGATGTGCAAATAAGTTTTTAGAAATCACTGCTTTGAAGGAAATATGTTAGACAGAAAAACTGCCTACAGGTTCAAGTATGGTAATTCCTTCAGCAAACCTGGGGCTACCTGCAAATTTTCAAATAACTTCTTGCTACGAAGAAATGCTATAGAATATGTAAACAACTAATGTGGCCTCCTAAGAAAATGTTGCTTTGGAAGAAACAGGAATAGATGTTTATAATATCTGAGAGAAAAGAATATTTGGTTAGCTAGGTTTCACATGCATCTACTGGTTATCACATTTACATGAGAATAAAGGTTTCAATTTACTAATGAAAGAGAACATTTCAGGATTGTTCCTTATGATAATTATAGAGTGTAAAGACCATAATGATGAATTTGGCATTCATTTAGACATGCAACTTAGTTTCCTTTATTTTCTTATGTTGTTTTCCTATTACTTGGAAAAAAATAATTCTGCTCTCTATCCCTTTTCTTGCTATCCCTTGTTCCCTCTTCGATTTTTATTCCTCTCAATGAATGACTCAGACCTGTTGGAACAAGACCCTCTTATCCTGAACTGGGAATCATGGGGAAAGGAAGGAGTTTGAATGAGAGGTATTCCTGTTGGACCAGGTGTAAAAAACAATGAAAGGGATATGTGCAGATGGTCATGGAAGGTGTGGCTTCCCCACAGCATACAATTGGGAGTAATGATGTCTACATGGGAATGTATATCACGGTGGTTTAATGTGAATATACAAGCGTGGTCATACCTTAGGTATCAGGCTTTAGAGAGGGCAGTTGAGTGGAGGAAGTTCTATGAAAAGGAAAAGAAGAAATGGAAAGAGTGTACTATAGCCTAAGTTCATTGAAAAGCAAACACGTTAATTTAAACTTTATGACAGTAATTTAAACTGTGTGGCACTGAGTAAGAATTAACCTACAGCTCAATGAAAGAAAATAGTTTTTAGAAAAAAGCTGATTACATAGGAAAATAAAGAATGCATTTCCTTTCAACCTAATTGTTGTCAGAATCAGAGTCAGGTAAGTAAAACTTAGAAACATTCTATGTTGTTGCTATTATGAAAAATATCATCAAACATTAACATAAAGAGATATAAGTTCTGGGAGATTAACTTGGAGAAGAACTTGGAAAATGTGGGTCCTTACTCCATTTTTCCATCTTGGCTTTGAACCTACACACACTAAACTCACCAAGGAGTTCACATCTTTGATGACATCCTTGCAATTACCACTTATTCTTCAGGCTTCCTTCTCCTTCCAAAGCTCCATTCTGGGAAGCCAGATCTCTGTTCTGGGAAGCTCTGGTTTCCTTGACATAGATCCAAAGAAGAGGAAAAGGGTAGAAATTAATGTACCCTTTCTCATTATACAGTCGTTTTCAGATAAAAAAAATTTGCTTTGACCTCAGTTTGATGGTTGTCAAAAAAAATACCTCTCAGATTGTAAACACATCCTAAATTTGGTAAAGAGAGTTTTTAGAGTTTATTATGAAGATAAAATCAATTATAAGAAACCCATTCCATAGATATTACCTAATAATATATAGCATGCCAGTTGATGTCTATTAACATCATCTTTAGATTTGCATTTACACTGAACACGAACTGAACTTGATGTTATTTAGCTGAAAATAGTAGAAATTCTTTTGCATATCCAGGAATGCTTAGAATAATTTTATTTCTTGGACATAATTTTGCAAAATGGCAGGAGCATGATGCTTCCAGGGAAGATGACTTTAAGTGGCTCTGAAGCAATAACTATTTCCAGTTTCAAACTGAAATGAAGCCAAAAACACAAGTTTATGATAGGCCTCTTCCAAATGAGTAGGAGAAAAAAAGTCCACTGCAGAAAATTTAAAAAAAAATCCTCATTCTATTAGTTTATGTTCTAATAGAATCAGATCAGTCACCTGACACACTTAGATATCATGTTTTCAACTGAGCACTTACTCATTCCAGGCACTTATAAACATTTATAAATTGATTAAGGGCAATATTTATTTGAATTTGCTCTATTTTTTGGCAGATGCAAATATAAAACATTTTCTTTTATAATTTCTGTTATTAGTTGATTTTAAAAGTGCATGCTCTAGATTTGTTGCAGGACCCTGCTATGTATAATCAGCAGTTAATTAAAAAATTATTCAACCAGAACTTTTTTAAAACAAGTAATTACTAGGGGAGCCTGGGTGGCTCAATCAGTTAAGCGTCTGACTCTTGATTTTGGCTCAGGTCATTATCTCGCTGTTTGTGAGATAGAGTCCTGAGTTGAATTCTGGTTTGACAGAGAGGAGCCCGACTGGGATTCTCTCTCTCTCTCTGTCTCTGTCTCTGTCTCTCTCTCTCTCTCTCAAAATAAATAAACATTTTTTAAAAGGTAATTACTAAATGAATATATAATTGATTTCTCCCCAGGGGTTTAATGACAAAGAAGAACCTATTTACAATTAAATAAACAGTTATTTTGAAAAATATCATTTTGGGGCCCTTGGGTGGTGCAGTCGGTTATGTGTCTGACTCTTGTTTTGGCTCAGGTCATGATCTCACGGTTCATGAGTTCGAGCCCCACGTCAGGCTCTGTGCTGACACCACGGAGCCTGCTTGGGATTTTCTCTCTCTCTCCCTCTCTCTCTGCCCCTCCCCCAATCATGTGCTCACTCTTTCAAAATAAATAAATAAACGTAAAAAAAAAAAAAGAAAAATGTCCTTGATATGGTATCCTTTCTCTAGTTCTAACAAAAATGTTTCTAGTACATTGCCCCTTATAAGTAAGCATCAAACACATCATTCAAATATAATTTCAAGCTATCCATATTCTGTTTAATCTTCTCATTTTTCCAAATAATAAGGCTGAATATACTAACCACATAGTTCTTCTATCTGATGGATCCAACAAGTAAAGCAATCTTTCTGGAAACTTTCTTATACATGCAAAATGATCAAGACTTCCATTAATTTATTTAAAAGAGTCCTCAACTTCTACTTGGAAAACCTTGACAAATTTCTGAAAATCCTCTTCTATTTGATTTTTTTCTCACTCCTTCAAAGCTTCCAAAAGTCTAAGAATGGAAAATGGAAATCTACTGCATTAACTTATATACATATCAGCTGTTACTATCTATATTGGGGAACATTGTTTCATCTCTATTTATCAGGCTTAGAATGGACTGAAAGTTAATTGGAAAAGTATTTCAGAAGGAAGGTGGTATCACAAGGCCAAACAGGTTTTTAAAGATAAATAGTTTTATATTTTTATATTAGAACTGAGGCCCAATTCAGGAAAAAGTTGCTAGTGACTAAAGAATACACAAGAATTTTTATCTATGTAAAATCTGTCCAGGCTATGGAAAAAAATAAACCTTCTGCAGATCTACTCTACTGAACAGGTTAAGAATGATTCGTGATTATAACCTCCAAGGCCCCCTATTACCTGAGCTTGATATACCTTTTTCTTGAGTGCCCTACATAACCTCCCTTGTTTATGGATTAGGACCTGCTCTGTCCTTGCTAGTGTTTTTCTCTCTGCCTATTTGGCCTTTCTTGTCATCTCCACCTTTTAAAATGTTCCACATCCACTGACATCATCTCAAAACCTTCTTTTAGGTCACCTTCCTAGGGTGCCTAACTGGATATTCCATCTTCTTGCTGACACCTGGAGCTTAATCTACATGTATTGTGATTATGCCTATGTTTATTTTACCTATTCATCAATATTTGAAGTCTCTGAAGTCATGGATGTATCTGAGTATTGTAAATGTGTTACAAATGAATTATAGCTCCTATAATACAATTACATGCACAAAATAAACATGTTTCTTTGGATCGATTTGAATATATCCTCTTTTTTAAAAAAAATTAATGTTTACTTTTGGGAGAAAGACAGAAAGAGAGAGAGAGACAGAGCGGGAGCAGGGGAGGGACAGAGAGAGAAGGAGACACAGAATCCAAAGCAGACTCCAGGCTCTGAGCTGTCAGCACAGAGCCCGATGCGGGGCTCAAACCCACAAACCATGAGATCACGACCTGAGCTGAAGTCAGGCACTTAACCAACTGAACCATTCAAGTGCCCTGAATATAGCCTCTTAAATCCGTCGAATGATTATGAAATTTTGATTAAATGTGTCCTGACCCCCAATAACTAGAGTGGATCCTAGCATATGAGTACCTGTAGTCCTGAACTAAGATTCATCTTGGAAAAAAAGAACTTTTCAGTTATTATGATAGAATCATAGCCATTGTTAAAATCTCACTCACTTGGGGTTAAAGTTAAATCACCAGTTTATGAATATTTTTTGAGGTGACCTTAAAAGTTACAGTGTACCACAGAACAAGTTTACATACTATGAAATGTCCACACCAGTAGCTCTTTTTTTGAGGAAATAATGACAATGGAGGCTATCCTTTGGTACTTGCTATATAACAATGTGTGCCAAGCACATGAGAGATTTAAATTTTAATTTGTTTTACAGTGGTCTTAGTTTACTACATAGCACTAATTTGTAAGAATCCTACACATTTTGTGAGCATGTCCACTTTATATATGAGACAACCAAGTGTGACAGAAAAATTTCATACTCACAGATGTGCTTCTCTACAATTCCCAATGTACGCAGAGGGAGCGGGGCTATGGGACTATTTCTGGACAGCAAACTATGTGCAGAATTGGTGGGTGCTATTGGAAATATTTAGAATGGGTATGAGTTTGCTAAGCTCTTCCTTTCCCTGGAAGCTATCTGACAAGAGAGATGCCACAAGATGGACTCACACTGGTTTGCTGAGTTACATGTGGAGTTCAGCTGCCTTGGAGTAGTCACTGTTCTGCATCAGATTAAATAAGCAAGAAATAAATCTTTGTGTTAAGCAACTACACTTTAGAGCCTTATTTGTTACCACAACATAACCTGGCCAACCTTAACTATTACTCCGAGGCTCCAAAATGTTTTGTAAGTGGCAATTTTGAAAAAAAGTGTGAATAATTTTGAGAAAAGTCCAGTTTTACGCCAAAGCTTACCATCTTGCATGGTATGCTTCTTTCGAGAAAGCAGTTCCCAGTGGTTCCTCCTTGCTCATGTCATGTGCACAGCACAAGCAAAACATTCCTGGCTTTCTTTGGTGGGACCAGTGAATAGTGCTTAAACCAAAGTTACTCTGTGAAGATTGAGTATCAAGGAAAATAAATGCTATCTGAAGTGTCACATTACCCTAACAAGATCCTCTCTTTAGGAAGTATAAATTACAGGTGCACAGGCTACAGGGATTCAGACTTGATGCTTTGATTAATGCTGAGCTCAGGTTCCAGTTCTTTATGAGACTATCTGTGCAAGCTGGGAAGTTTGAGATCCAGAATAAATGTTAAAGTGCCAAGGCTATTTCCCCTGCTACTTTCCTTTCTATGTGTCCTTGTAATAAATCCACAGCAACAAAGATAATCTGGCCTTGTCTCTTCTTGGAAACCATAAAGAGCTTAGCAATAAAGATATCTATTCCCTTTCTAAACAGCATGTTTTCAAAGGCTAGAATGATACTGGCATGTTCATTAACCTAGATGTCCTACAAAATTATAGCCTAAGTACCGCTGCACTTTTAAAATGGTGTTTCAAAGTTACATTTCCTAAAATGAATATAAATTTTGTTACTTGGAAAAAGATAGCTCAGTACAAATGACAGTGGATAGATTCAGAAATATTATGAATTGTGTTGCTTTTCTAACTTCCAAGTTTGATTGTGCTGTGCGTGTGTGTGCATGTATGTGTGCATCTGTGTTTGTATCAGAAATTAAGAAGATTGTTGCTCTTTTGTATTCACAAAAAGCCCTGTTTATCTTTAAAAAGACAGCTTTACATGCAAGAATTTTGCAACTGACATGACCTAGAAGGACACGACTTCTTAGCATACTAATTGCTTTTGCCTTGAGGAGGGAGAAATACCTTGTAGCTGGCTTTGCATTTCCTAAGCTACATATGTAGACACCTCACAACCAGGAGGGAAATTCACTTAATGTGCTTTGTAACTTTCAGAAATGATTACACAGTGGACCTGCAGGTACTACTATGCTTTGGGCATGGAGCTTTGCAACTGCAGTAATTATTTTTGTAGGTATGTGACTGCTCAATTGAAAAATACTGGGAGAAAGGAGGAGAGTTCAAGGTTTATGGACCATGGCAAGGTAGAAAGTTATTAAAATTTCATTTTTTTAACTTTTAATTAATAGTACTTGGTTTCTTAAAACATTCAGATAAAAATTATAGATGCCTAGTCCTCATTAAAATGATTAGTTTAGTGGGATTGAGGTATAAAGTTACATTGTGAATACCATTAAAAAGCCAGCAGCCAAGAGTTTACTTGGGCTTTATTTTTAAAAGGTGAGCACCAGTTTTAGGGGATTTTATAATTCCACTTCCCATGAATATAGGTCATTGAAATGAAGAATATATCTGGTGTTCCCATCTATAAGTGACTGATTTACTAATTATGCCTGCAAAGAATCCACTCTCACTTCTACTAATAATATAGATCTTCCTTGACTTAAATTGGAATTATATATTTTTTTAATATGAAATTTATTCTCAAATTGGTTTCCATACAACACCCAGTGCTCCTTCCAACAGGTGCCCTCCTCAGTGCCCATCACCCACCCACCACCCTCCCTCCCACTCCCCATCAACCCTCAGTTTATTCTCAGTTTTTAAGAGTCTGTTATGGTTTGGCTCTCTCCCTCTCTAACTTTTTTTTTCCTTCCCCTCCACGATGGTCTTCTGTTAAGTTTCTCAGGATCCGCTTAAGAGTGAAAACATATGGTATCTGTCTTTCTCTGTATGACGTATTTCACTTAGCATATCAACGTCACTCCTCATCAGGGAAATACAAATCAAAACCACATTGAGATACCACCTCACACCAGTCAGAGTGGCTAAAATGAACTAATCAGGAGACTATAGATGCTGGAGAGGACGTGGAGAAACGAGAACCCTTTTGCACTGTTGGTGGGAATGCAAACTGGTGCAGCCACTCTGGAAAACAGTGTGGAGGTTCCTCAAAAAATTGGAGTTATATCTTGATAAACCCATCATATGTTGAAAATACTGTAAGTCAAAAATGCAGTAAATGCATCCAAACTACCAAACATCATAGCTCAGCCTAGCCCATGCTAAATATTCTCAGAACACTTAGCATTAGTCTACAGTTGGACAAAATCTTCTAACGCAAAGTCTATTTTGTAATAAGATATGGGATATCTCATGTAATTGATTGAATACTGTAACTGAAAATGAAAAACAGAATGGTTGTATGGGTTCAGAATGATTGTACGTGCATGGGTTGCTTATCCTTGTGATCCCATGACTGACTGGAAGATCCCGCTCACTGTCACTGCCCAGTATCAAGAGGGAGTATTGTACCACATATCACTAGCCTGGGAAAATATCTAAATTCAAAATTTGAAGTATGGCTCCTACTGAATACTATCATTTTCCCACCATTGTAAAGTCAAAAAAGCCTAAGTCAAGCTATGGTAAGTCACTGACCATCTGTAGAACATGTTTTATTTGAGAACCATTTTCCCCCGCCTTCATTTCATGTAACTTAACTACCTGACAGTACCTCTTCCTCAAGGGGAGAGTATGTAACTAATGCCTGTAAATCAGAGTATCAGATTCCCAGTCTAAATGATTAGTTCAGGTATAAAAACATAATCCAACTCAGACTAATGAAGCTCAATTCCAGGATTTTTTTTTTTTTTTTTTGCCATAAAGAAGAGAGACTCTATTAGACCTTAGCTTGAAGAATGATTTTTCTCAGGGTAAAGCCAATACAAAACAAAGCAGAGCCAAAAAATATGGAGAGAAATTACTCTCGATATCACTTGAGCCCCTAGATCTGGCTACTATTGGACTACCTGGAGTCGTTTAGTAATTTGAGCCAACAAATCTCCCTATTTTGCTTAAGTCTGTTTGATTTTACTTTCAGCCACTTTTATTTGTGTTCCAGTTGCGTGCAATAAAAAAATCTGGCAAATAAAATTATACTTTATTATCATGCTTTTTTGGTAGGATCTGAAATCAACCTCCGGGTAACAATTACTTTATCTTCACTTGCTATAAATGTTCTACCTCCTATTTTCTCTTTTATTCATTTATTGAGGAAGTATTTGAAGTCTACTAGGCAATAGGTACTTGTGCTATCCTGGGGAGTCTAAGTCTATAAATAACACTAAAAATTCCTGACATAATTTTATGTCTACAGAGGGAGACAGGACATGCTTCATGATTAGTAAGACTAGACAGAAAATGTTGCTGTATGGACACAGGAGCACATAGGAGAGCACGTAATTCAAATTCAGGGGCTCAGCAAAGGTTCTTGAAAGAGGTACCATCAAAGACAAAAGCAATGGGTACAAGTTGTCTGGAGTGGAGGAAGAGACCCTCAGCAATGGTATGCATGAGAATCTTACTGAAAGAGAAAACATGGGAGGAATGGCAAGGTTTTGTTTTGGTTTTTGGTTTTTGTTTTTGTTTTGGTTTTTGGGTTTTTTTTGGCAGGAGAGGGGAGGAATAATGATACAGTATAATATCCAAGAGTAAATACCAGGTATTTGACTCTAGAGATCTAGATACTAAGATTGGCAAATCATCATCACTTTTTGGACTGTTAGGCCATTAGTGCAAAGGAATTTTCCTAGAGAGTGTAGATACTGGAGAACAGTAGGCTTAGTTCAGACTTCAGGGCAATACTAATGCTAACTAAGTCAGAAGACCTGAAAAGGAAACAACTATCCACAGCAAGAAATGGAAGAACAGGGAGTCTAGTGTCACAGGAGCCAAAAGAACTTGTTTTAAGGAGGAAGTAGTTGTTCTCAACAGTGACAGTATAGAGATCAAATAAGGCATGTAAAGCAGTCATTGCATTTAACATATAGGGAATTGTTAATATCTTTGTTCTAATCATTTTCAATTTAGGATTAAGTACAGAAGACAAATTATTATGTGATTAATGTTTGGTAAAGAGGTGAACTGAAAAATTAGAGATTTTTTTTAGTATCTTAACCCTAGAAGGGAAGAATAAGAGACTGTTGGCTTGTTGGGGGTATTAGTCTCAGAAAATTAAGTATGAATATATATTTGCTTAAGTTAATAGATATTTAAGCAACTTTAAATTCTTCTTTTTGGAAAAAGTCAGCAGAAGGAGAGGTTTGAGTTCTATGAGAGAAAAGGAACTTTTTATAGATAATTAGGTACAGAAACTCCCAGATAGATATGTACGAAAACTAGTTTATCTTTCTCTTTGTATTGAAAAATACAAAGCGTGGCATTACCACAGGCAATATTGAATCTTCAAATATCTAAATGTTTTAACTTGGCTCAGCTCTAGCTCAGCTCATGTGTATTCTTTGCCTTCAAACCTCCTGAAAGATTTTGGAATCAGATATTGGAACAGTAATACATTGAATGGTTTTACTTATTCTCTTAAAAAGAATAAAAAATAAAGAGAAGGTAGGTGAGCAGACAGGCCACTCCCTTGTCATTTCTTCAGAATTTATCATAGACAAACCTCATTTTTATGGGAAAATAAGTAAGGCAACAGTTCCAGATTATATTATTTTTACAACTTTTTAAGTTACTGTAGAAACACATACACAAACCACACAAAAACCTTATCTCTTTCTTTCTGCTTTTTTTCTATCATCTATCTATCTATCTAATCTATCTATCATCTTCACTCATTTGTTCTCCATGTTCCAGATAAGAAAAGTTAAATCTGTAATTCTTCTGTATTTTACATGTATATCTTGTGTTCCTTCAGTAAATATGCATTCACTGTGCTAAAACTAAGAATGTGAGAATATTTCTTCAGTTAAAAAAAGGCAAAGGTAAAACCTTCAACATATCCTTAAAAATATATTTGAGGAAGTTACTCTATTAAAAATGCAAGTAGGCATATGTCTACTATAAATACAAATATTTTAGACATGCACTTAGCTCTTCAGGCAAAAATGTCATTTGGATTCTGAATTAGAGCATTTAAGTACAGATGGATTAAATTCAGAAGATAATTGACTAGCTCTTTATACAACTATCTTATATTCCACTCCACAAAAAATATATAGTGCAAAACAAACCTTTAATTTATGAATAGCTTATAAATTTCATTGTTGTTTTAACCAATTCTGAAAAAGAATATTGAAGACATTCCTACTATGTGGCTCAAGGCCATAAGTATATGCCATATTCAATCCAAAGGATATTTTATAACAGAGGGAAACACAAATGATATGGACTCACAGCAATCTAAAAATGACCTTATAGTTTGGTGACTTTATAAACTATTTCCACTTAAAATAAAGAATTTTAAAAAATAACAGTCATTTTTAGTTTCTTCATGTATCGTTCATTGGACAGATGGAAGAAAGCCAAATAATCACTAACAATCTATCAACCACATAATGGGATTTGTGCTTTAACAAATTGGCTAAATGATGGCTCACATTTAGCAAAATGAACTTTTTAAATGGCCTATTTATAGCCCTAATCTATATTTTTAAAGACATTTCTTTTGAAGATTTTGAACACTGTATAATTGGTTTGATAGGTAATGCAATATATCATGCTTTGGCTTTAGGGCAAACAAAACAAACATACCAACTAGTCTAGGAACAAGAAGTCTCAAGAAGAGTGAGAAAGAAAGAGACTGGGAAAGATCCTAGAAACAAAATCAATCTGGCATACTCTGCCCTCAGGCAACCAAGGAAGCCATAAAAAAAAAAAAATAGAAAAGCTTAGGACAAGTGGAACTCAGTTGTATAATGACTACAATTTCCCCTACCTCAAGGGGAATGTAAATTAAACATCACAGGCTTCATAAGAAAAAGTAAAAAAAAACATGGCAAAAATCAGCCAACATGCTCTACAGGCTAATTCATGACTGGATTCTAGGAGGCACTATATACATGAAACTACCCACTGACATAAATAGAGAAATGAAATTCAGTATGGCAGGAAATGTGTTCCTTGGAAGGAAATTAGAACACACAGGAGTAGCCAACTCTGCTATTTTAAAAATTTGATTATGAGTTGATTCAACCCTCCACCTTTGCAATTGGAAAAAGATAGTGACAAATTTTATTGTATTCCATATGGCACGTTAAAGCCGAGAAAAGAAATCAAAAATCCCACAATTAAAAAATAAGTTCTATGTAAACCTTATAAAGTTTGACAATCATATTCCACTTCACTTGACCTCACTAGAACAGATTTTGGTTTGGTTTCACTCTCAGCAGCTGCCTCTTTTTAAATGACTCACGGAGCTTATCCTATGTAATACAGTTGTTCCAAAGCATTCTTGGCCTTGATTAGCAAGGATACAATCAGCGGCACATGTCGTAATTTTCCTGGAAATTAAATTTTAACATCAACTAAAGTAACAAATCAGCAGTATCAGGTCAGCCAGATTCACAGATCAGCAAAACAAACAAACAAACAAGCAACAAAAATACATATACACATATATATATTTTTTTTCACAAGGAGGTCACTTTCCAGGATAAAAATGCTCTGTGTGATTTTAGAGAAATAATTCAATGTATTCATTTGTTTAGAAGTTGTTTGTTTGAAGAAAAGGGACTAAGAAACTGGTGATGTATTTCTTCATCATGGTTTATATTTATGTACTCTTTATATGTTTGGAGAGAAACTGGAGAAGTGTTGTTGGTAGAAAGTGATTCTGGCAAGGTAAAGTAGACTTATGTAGGGAATCATAAAATAGAAAACAAAACAAAATAAAACAAAAAAATCTTCAGGAAACTAGGGAATAGAAGCAATCAGATAAGCACTTCAGGCCATCCTTGCATGAACTTCTTGAAATTTAATTTCTCTGGAGAAAAACCTGGACTTAGGGTTCATGTCTGTCTCTTGGCTGGTCAAGCATGGAGCACTTTGTTTAAAGTTACCTCAAAGATTACACGTAATGAGAATACGGAGTAAGGGAGAGAACTTATAATTGGGTATCTTACCTGCAACTTACCAGTATCCTTAAATAAATTTATTTTCTGTTAAAATCATTCATACTTTATTTTCCTTGAAATTTTAAAGACTGACTAACCTGCTTTAACACTAGTAAGCCTGTATTAGACTTGCCTACGATGTATCAGGTAATACACAATACAAATTGAGAATTGAAAATTAAATCAAATTAGGTCGTTGAATTCAAGACATAATTAATATAAATAGAAAGGGCAACCAAGTTTGCAGTGCAGTAAGAGCCATACTTGATGCGTATTGCTAATGAGATTTTTAATGAAGCAGTTTTTGATATTCTACAAGAAAGAGAAAATAGATCTTCAGGGCAGAGAAATGTTATGGGACCCACCACACACACCAGTCTGAGGCTTCACTGTTGGAAAGCAATGATAACTGTTTGTGATTTGACCATAAACTCAAATTTAAGGTTAGCACCCTTCTTTTGTCGTAGTATTTTTTGTGCACTCACTCCTTCTATTTGTTAGGTTATAGACTCAACCATGGCAGAAGAGAGGATCACTTTATTGCTAAAACATGAGGGAAACAGCAAGAACAATAACAAAAACAAACTGTCTTGAACTTTAGAGGACAGTGAAAACCTCCCTATGGTATCATGATGTGTGTGTGTGTGTGTGTGGGTGTGTGTGTGTGTGTATCTTTCCCTATATGTAATATACCCTCTGCAAGCTTTCTAAAATAATCTATTTATATAAGGCTTCTAAATGTTTGCAAAACAAAGTAGTTACAAACACATGAAAGTTTTGAACATGTATTTCTGGACTACATGCTATGAGCAAATATTTAGATCCTTAAAGAAGTAATAATTTAATATTTTTTGTGCAATAATGCAACTCACAGTCTATTAAACTTCAAAACTTGCTTTAATCCAGAGCATCCGCTGTGACTATTTAAATAAATTTTAATGTATATTTATGATTAGGAGTAATAAAGTAGCAGAGCCTATTTAAAACACAATAAAAGGCTTATTAAACTTTGGTAAATTGCTTGGGGATTCTTCAGAGAGATTTATTTTCCTTCTCCTGAAATAGTGCTCTCCTTCTCTGTAGAGTCAATGAACTTTATATACCTTGACTGGGATTAGAATTCCTTCTGCTAGAGCAAAAGCTACATTCAAAGTGTTTTTCCATAAAGGGCTAGTATCCCAACAGAATGAATTGAAAAGGTCATTAAGATACCTTTGGAGTCCCAGCAGAGCATGGCAGGAGTGAGGTGGCTGAATCATCAAAGGAATATGACCCTATTGTGTCCATGCTGTTTTTCATTCACTCCATCATGAAAATTAACATGGCAAAAATATTTTCTTTTTCTTGGAGGCTCTTGCAGCCTCTCTCCTTTGGTAAACACACACATTTTCCTCCTGATGAAACCAGTTTGCTAATCAGCCAAGGTGCACTAAAAAGTCAAGTGCAATCAGATATTAAGAGACAAGTGATTAGGGAAAGTATTTAAGAATCAGAAGAAGTCATATTAAATGTAAATGCTACTGTCTCTAAACTTAGAAAGTTTTGCTTTGTGACATTTAATTTCTGCTCTTGCTTATATTACCCATCTACTTTTCTAATTAACATTTTGCATTCATTCCCAATATCAGCTTCTCCTATTGGTTTATCAATATGAAGCTGGTTCCCCTCCAGCAAGTAGGTCCTGAAGCAGTTTGTGAATCATAGTGGGGTCGAAAAGAGATGAATTATTTAGTTTCTAGCCAATATGTTTTCTGTTCAGCTCCTCTATTATAAAATGGAAACAACACTTTTTATAAAATACTGTTTAATATGGTCAAATCAAGATATATTTTATGTGAGTCTTATGTTTCAACAACTTTTCATGCTAATACATGGTAATAATGATTGAGACAGATACACTTGAAGACTATTCTGACATTTGACCTTTGGGAACTGAATTTGGATCATGTTTTATAGGTTTTAAAGATTCTTCTATACAAATATACAAATGGTTTAAGATTCATCTTTCAGGGATTTCTCTCTACCATGTCTCTGACAATTTAAACCATACAAAAATATAATTCAGCAACAGTGAAAAACTTCTAAGGATTATAAAGCCAAATGAAATTGTTTTCCCCTGAGATAATGTTTCTCAATCATAACACAATATGAAAAAAAACCAAACCTATGAGGAGCTTTTTTAAAAGTACCCATGTCTAGATCCCAATCCAAACACACAAAAAGTCAGGATTTTGTGGAGATGAGTAATACGTACAAAAGTACCAAAAGTTATAGTAGTAACTTTCTCATCATTTTTTACCTGAATAATAAATACTCATTAATTTTCCAAGATGCATTAAGTGGTTGATTTAAAAAAAATGAAAAAAAGCAATATCTTCACAGAGGATAGAGTTGAATGCAAACATTCCTCGGTTTAGGACTGTTGGGAAAAAATTCTTTCAGGTCCTCAAGAACCAAGGAATTTGTGCAGAAGTATGTTCTTTATTATTATGGTTGCTTTTTTTCCTTAATATTTTCAGATATTTTCAAATATTTTTGAAAATGCTACTTGAAAAACAAAGCACTATATTCTTGGAGGACATTTGGAATGTGTTAAATATTAAATGTATCATCATTTAAAGAAGTCAAAATATTATCTTTTACTTGTTATTCTTATCACATTTCTTCCTTCCACCATGAATTTGTTACCAAACCAGGTGTTTTCTGGATGTAGTTTTTTATTACCTCAGTTGATTCTCCCATCAATTTAGAAAATTTGTCAGTGCTCTCCTGTTATTCTTTCTGATGAGGATTCTCCTTTGTATAACCTTGCCACCTGTGTCTGTTGTCTTCCTGTTCACTATGACCAAAATTCTCTTCTTTGGGCTTTCACGTTTGTTGGTGTGAGCCAGAAAAGTAGAAATGGTTCCATTTATTCGTGGCAGATCTGCAAAAAACGACTGTCGGCTAGAAATACCAATAAAGACAATGTGGCCCAAGTAGCCCAGATTAGCCTACTTCACAGGAAAGCAACTCAACAGTATAAATGTGGTAATAAGACAAGAATTGTTATTCTGTATTGTTCCTATATTATCCTAATATCCCCACATCCAAATAGCTCCTGAACATACTACCCAATTTTGACTGGCTCCAAATCCCCTTCCACACTCATGGGAAACAGAATTCCTTGCAAAATCCCTTCAAAGTAATTTTTGAAGCTTCCGTGTACTTATATTCACTTACAAATAATCTTTATGTTTTGATGGTGCTGAAGCACTTCATGTATGCTTCAATTCTCACACTCCATGACAATTCAACAACTTCTAATTTAGAAAAGATGCTTTTTATCTCTAGGTTACCCACAGTGAAGTGCTCTGGGCCTGAACATGTCCCTAAGTGATTTAGATATTTTAAATGACAAACCCTATTTTCCTCCCAGCATGAAAAAATATTTATCACTTTTCTTGATCAGAGCAGTATCAGTTACCATTCCATAACCAAAAATCTTCTTGCTTCTGAAGCTAATGTTGTGTTGTGAAATCTAGTTTATTGAGTCATACCACATATTCTCTTATATCCCCTTTGCCATATCAGTACCATCATCTTCCCTTTCCCCAGCCCACAGTACAAGAGTTAAACATATACCTATTTGTACCCTGGTGAGTGATTGTCCTCATGAACGTTGGCAGACACAAATCCTTACAGAGTTGTAGGGGTTGTACAAATGAAACAATGTGGGATTACTCAAAGGTAGGGAAAGGTTAGGAGTATTTGATATATGCTATCCTATATTATACGGCATTCTTTTTCACTGAGAACTGATTTTTTTCTCTAGCCTAAAAAAATGCCAAAGATACAAAAAAGCCATAAAGTCATCTTTATTCCTTACTAGCTCAGCCAACAGGGAGGACATTGCTGCTCTTATCCCCTTGGAGGAGCATTTCCCTTGGAACAGTCTAACAGTGCACTTATCCCGGCAGTAAAATTTCAATCTGTCTTGAAGAGCAGCAATTCCACACAAGTTGGCCCACACTGAGAGACGCCTAACTGCACAACAGGTACTGGGTCAGAAGAACATAGGGAGTGTTGATGTGATTATTTTGCTCAATCTCATTTCTGGGTACTAAAGCTGATAATCTAAAACACACAGCCTCTCAGTTGAGTAAAAGTTTGATTCTTGAAGCCATATTCAAGTTCCATTCAGTTAGATTAATTCTACTCATGTCTTTTTGGGGGGAGAGGAGAAATTATATTTTTCTAATGTTACATGAGACCATTTTTTTTGCTTCTTAATATGCTTTGCAGTTCCAGACTTCCACTTTAACATTCAGCCAAAGTCATTGATCTTTTACAATGTTCAGTACTAGTACTCCACACAATTATGTTATCTTTTATTCAATAAATATTTATCGAGCTTCTACTAAGTGCTCAAGAAATATTTATGGTAGTCTTATAAATCAAGTTGTAAAGAAGATAAATAAGACTATAGAAGAATAAATGGAAGGCTAACTAACATCCCTTACTCTACTATGAACTCTTTCAGGGCAAGAAACATTTATAAGTAGCTAACAAGGTGGCTGGCATGTAATGGGTTCTCAATAAATATTTGTAGAAGTCAATTGTGAAGAAATTAGAAAATATGGACCTAACCCAAGAAATTAAGACATTAAAATTAATTTTGCCAGGAAATGAGTACAAGTTGTAGTGAAGGAATAGAAACCTTCAAAGATAGACATGGAAGATCCAATATGTATCATGTGCTTACTTTTTTAGAATTCTGCAGAAACATGAAAAACTATATCTTTTCTCTTGCCCATCTTACAGTTTAGTCATAGATGCAAGACATAAAGAAATAGTTACTTTCGTTAAATAGTCAGCACATTTTCATAGGGCACTATCACAGAATTTAAGACTGTGTCAAATGAACAATGCAATCATTGTTGATTATATAGAATTGTAACATTATTGTAGATTTCATAAAGATGGTAAGACATAGGCTGTTCGCATTTAATAAATCATCCAAATATTTTGCCTAGGTATAGGTTCCTGGTAAACTTCCGTCTCTAAGAATATAAATAAAACATTCCCCATGAAGGACATCAACTCTCTCATTCTGTGTGTGTGTGTGTGTGTGTGTGTGTGCGTGTGTGTACGCATGTGTGTATCAGAGGTACCAAATATGTTTTATGTGTTGATGAAAATTTATTTGCCATTCTGTAAAGGGTTTTATAAGACAAATATTTGCTTGTCAAAAATCACAAAGAATTTAAATATTTTGACACAGGAGACTTGTAAAATAGTTGATAACTTATAAATCACACCCTAAAATATTAATCATTCACATTGATTTCACTTATGATTAGCTTGTGACCACAACTATATTGTAAAATATTTAAATGCCAGGGTGGCTCAGGCAATTGAGCGTCAGATTCTTGATTTTGGGTCAGGTCATGATCCCAGAGTCCTGAGATGGAGCCACAAGTCAAGCTCTATACTGAGCATGGAGCTTGCCTAATATTCTCTCTGCCTGTTCCCCTGCTCACTCTATCTAAATTTTTAAAAAATTAATACCTAAATGTTGAGAATATTAGGGTTTTTTTGCTTGTACAACAGTCTCTAGCCTAATACCTAAGTTTTACTAATTTACATGAAAAGATTAATTGTTGGACAATTTGAAGCTATCTGATATGATTTCTAGGTAAGCAGATATTAAGAAACCTATCTAGAGGTGCTTCAGTGGTTCAGTCGGTTAAGCATCTGGCTCTTGATTTCAGCTCGTTCATGTTCTCATGGTTTGCGAGTTCAAGCCACACTACACTAATCTGTCAGTGCAGAGCCTGCTTGGGATTCTCTCTTTCCCTCGCTCTCTCTCTCTGCCTCTCCCCACTCACATTTCTATCCCTCTTTCTCTCTCTCTCCTTCCCTCTCTCAAAATAATTTTTTGAAAAAGAAACCAATATAGAAAATTCTAAGAGTGGAAAAGGGACCATTCACTTTTCTGTAATTAAAATCTCAAAGAATATTTTTTCATAAGTTGGCCCTGAAAAGTCTCTAAAAATGTACAGCTTCTGTTGGTCTGGAAAACATGAAAAAAGGATAGAAATAGATATTATCACTCAGTATTCAGATGCTTAAAATTTATTAGGTTATTTCAAACTGCTTTTAGCAATTATGCCTTTGAGCATAAAAATACTTAGAAAAATCAGATAACTGAGGGTATGATTTTTTTTAATGCTTTAAATATAGTTGAAGCAATACTGAATTGATCTGCTTCACAACCTTGGGGGAAAATAATTTCAAATAACAAGTCTGGGATTAACACTGAGAGAGGTAGACGAGTCACACAAGAGTTAGTCAAGTCAGCAGAGAAGGCAAAATCAATTATGTAAAAATTGCGCTTAAATTACCTATGAAATACAGTACACACAATTCTGTGTACCCATCCTGGTGAAGAAAATTGTCTGCACACTAAAATTTGAGAAACACTGAAGCAGACCAAGGAAATAAAAGGAAGTCTATATACAGATATATATGTATACATATATAAATTAAAATCATTCTGCTTGAAATATAATTATGAAATCTCTAGAAGTAAATAAGGGTGAGGTAAAAAGGAGTCAGTAGGAATTTAAAGTGTTTGCCCTTCCAAGCTCATGTAACCAATTTTAACATTAAGCCCTTACATCTTAATTTACAGGATTTATTAGTTGTGTCATGATAGGTTAGATTCTAAAGTTAGCACATATGACTCCACTAATCTTAAAAGGCCCCCCTGCTTTCAAACTCTCTTGTACTACATTTCAGTGTACCTAATGATCTCACATGTCCACTAAGGTAATGATGGTTTGAAGAATGGAGCCAAAATGAAAACGTTTTATTTAAAAAGTAATTTCATTATCTTTGGCAACAGAATACCTAATCTCTCTAGATAGTTTAATTCATACTGTACAGATCTCTATGTATAGTTAGCTCATTAACGATATTATTATCTACCTATGCTATTCAATATGGAAGCCACCAGCCACATGTGGCTATTTAAATTAAAATTAATTAAAGATAAATAAAAATTTACAATTCAGTTACACAGTCACACTAGCCACATTTGAAGAGCTCCATTGCCACATGCGTCTAGTGATTACCATTTTGGACAATACAGATATAGATAATTTCCATCATCACTGAAAATTCTGGGCAGCATTGGTATAACCATGTATCCACTTGCCTCATCTTATTTCTACAGAAAACCCCATGAGTAGTTGGGGTAAATTTTGTATAACAAACAGATTAGTAATTTAATTACCCACAATAGCTTTAATTATCTTTAATTTACTTTGAGACATTTGTCTTCATGAACATGATGCCCATTTATAATGAATAATTCATTTTGTTGATGGATAAAACTCTTTTTTTGCAGTCTAGAAACAAAGAAATATTGTGCTTTAACATTATGTAAATAGCAAAATACAGTCTATCTTATTAGGCTGTGTAAAACACTTATTTCTATCCTATATATACTCTTTTTGGAGCAGGGTATATTTTCTATTTAATGCACTATTTTAAAATTCACCAGTGTATTTGAGCCAAGAATAAAATTAACTATGGTGTCTGCTACTGGTGGAAATTATACGGCCCTTTATCCTTCACCCTTGGTGGTTGTTCATTTCTGGGAAAGTGATTTGGGGTACAAATGTCAATAACATGCTAATCTCTACTGTAGGGACTTCATTTTCAAACAAAAAGCTTTCTTCTTTGATTTTTATATAGAATGATTGGGTTCAAGGAGACAGAACTACACAAGTAAGTCAATCTATTGCCTTTTTCCCAACCAAACACATTTTCTCAGGGTTTTGTGGCTCTCTTAGTTGACTGGTTTCCTACTTGCATCCAAAGTAGAAAAAATAAATACAGAAAAGCAAAAACAAATACTAACAAATGGAATTAAGTCCACTCTTCATGCTGGGTACATTATTTGTTATTACAACTCTGGTTCATTCATTCAGTAAATATTACTGGGTACATACTGCATTCCAGACAACACTGTAGGCACAAGGCAGAGAAGGCTCCTGCCCTTCAGGGGGATTTAAGTCTACTAGACCTTGAGTAAGTGGAAGGTAAGGAAGAAAAGAAAACGTAAACAAATACATAAATAAGGTCACTGTAAATAGTGACAAATTCTATGAAGAAATTAAAATAAGCTAATGGGAGAGAAGTGACTAACATAAGCGGTTACTTTAGGTAGGATGCTAAGAAAAGTCCTCTACAAAGGGTGATCCTGAAGATGAGAAATAGTGATGAGTAAACATCAACTATGTAAAAACAAAGAATTAGAGGATTCTAAAAAGACACAACAGTAATGCAAAATCCCTTAAGTAGAAATAATCTCTTAAATGTGCTTAAGAAGTAATTATTTGACAACAACAACAACAAAGGACTAGGGTTGCTAGGGTGGAGGAGAGAGGAAGGGAATGGTAGGGAATGAGCTTAGGGATAGGTACAAGGAAGATACTAATCTTGTAGGCATGGTAATAAGCTAGGAATTTATTTTAACTGCAATAGGAAGCCATTTGAAGCATTTTAAACAGGGAAGTGATACATTCTGGTTTCTATTTTTAAAAGATCATGAAGGCAACTTTGTGGAGAATGGACTAAATGAAGCAACAAAAAGCAGAAATATCATCCTGGAAAAATAGGTTGTCAGTATTTTCACCAGATAATGGTGACGTGACTTGAATGATAACAGAGTAGATGGGGGGAAAATAGATCCAGCATATACTTCGGATGCAAAGTAGACATAACTTATTAATGGGTGTGGACAATGAGAGAAAAGGAATGATTAGTGGTGAAGCCCAGTTTTTGTCCTGAGCAAGTGAGTGAAGGGTGGTTCCATCAACTCCGATGTGGTTGTGATAAACTATGCTATCCAATTAATTTCCCATGGAGAATGGCTAGCAATGTCCACTTATCTCAGTAAACTATGGAGGGAGCTATTTCTTAGTCATCAATTTGATCATGACCAGAAGCATCCTCTGACAAGAGATAAAATTCTCTACAGGACTGGTGTAGGTCTTAAAATATAACATAGAACGACTACATTATACATAATTCTATTTCAGCATATCATGATAACTGTGCCACGTGTGTAAATATACTCTTAAGATACCAATACTCAGAATGGAAAGAAATGGCAAATATAACCCATCTCCATGTCACACATTTCTGAGTTCAAGTTCTTGCTTTGGTTCTGTGTAATTTTAGACAAATCACTTAATCTCTTTAAGTCTTATCTGAAAATGGAGGAAATATGTAAAACACTTCACATATTGCCTGTGATGGAACGGATATTCAATAAGTAAGAGAGCCCCTCTTTCTTGTCTTTTTTTCCACTTACAGTAATTGCCAAGTTGTCATTCAGCCTCATTTATTCCATCAGCTTAGCAATCTTAGTGTAAAAATAGTATCTCTTTCCTGGTAGTTATAGCAAAAGGTCCATATTTATCTTATTTTCCTCTCATGTTTGCCAACCAGAACTAAATACTAATGGCTAACAGGTAGAATAGGTTAACTGGCCAGCTGTGGCTCGCTTGTCAATTCCTGGAATAAGAAGGCAGGCTAAGAAAGACCATGTTTAGTGAACAGGAGAGAATGTGGTTCCACAATGAGAAATCAAAATGAGGTTACTAGAAGAAGATCAATGAATGCTATTGGGAGAAAACATCTACTATGATGTATATGCATTTTTTTCTTGAAAAACACTTAGGAATGTTAATATTTATTGCCCCAATTCTCTTTTAAAAGTGAAAACCTCTCTAAACCTCTCCAATAACTGAACTTCTCAAGGGGTCAGTCAACACTTTATGGTAGGATTAGCTCTAAACAAGAAGTTACTAGGTGCATTTCTATTCCTATCTTCATTGCTATTAGCTCTTAAAATGCTGGCAATAGATTTTTTTGCGGCAAACTCAGGATGAAAAAACAAGAAACTCTGAGTTTAAATATAGATTTCTCGGGTCACCTGAGTGGCTCAGTTGGTTAAGCGCCCAACTTCGGCTCAGGTCGTGATCTCGTGGTCCGTGAGTTTGAGCCCCGCGTCGGGCTCTGTGCTGACAGCCCAGAGCCTGGAGCCTATTTCAGATTCTGTGTCTCCCTCTCTCTGACCCTCCCCCATTCATGCTCTGTCTCTCTCTGTCTCAAAAATAATAAATAAACATTAAAAAAAATTTAAAAAAATAAATAAATACAGATTTCTCCCAGGCATCTTTCCTTTAAGAAAGAGAATGGCATGGGATTCTCATGCTTTGTTCTACTCAGTTGTAAGTTCACTTAATATACCTTTAATTTAGACATATCTTCTTTTCATTATCATGTTGAGGGAATCAACCCTGTGCATGCAATGTGGACCTGGAAATTCAAATGCATTCAGTTGGATTCATCCTTACCCTTTCTCTAAAACTGTTTTTTTAATGGATCATTATCTTTTTTTTTGAATGCTTACTGACCTGTGAACGAACATCCTAAAAATATGTGCACATATACAAATAGCTTAAAAGATTATATCTCAGCTCAGCTACTTACTTGTCAAGTTTTAGGCAAGTCTGTTGACTTTACTCAGCCTTAGTTTCATTAGCAGCAAATGGGAAACAATTGTTGAACCACTTGTATGATGTTTAGATTAGACTATATTTTGGAAAGCACTTTCAAAGCTTTGAAGATTTATGCATGTGTGGCAGACACTCTTATCTACTCAACAGCCATCTCACCTATCTTCTTTGCTAAGAGAATCTTAATTATATTCTGCAAGGCAATGTAGCCAAACCCAGAAATAAATCATTACCGATCTAATCTGGTCATGGATAGATACTAATTTCCCAGCATTGTTTATACCAAAGGGTTTCCATGTTTCTCTCTTCTGGCTAATTAAACAGAACAGGGAATCTTCTAGATTGTTAATGGGAAAGAATTTTTGCTCACTAATGTGAGGGAAAAGAAGATAAGGCCCTTACTTCCATAGCTAACCACTGCTTCCTATCTTTGTATGAAGTCATACTGCCCGCAGTTAAAACCCTGACTTAGGAAGGGAGATCAGAGACTCAGGGGTTAGATCTTGGATGAACTCATTAAGGAACTAAAAAAAAATTCCAGCAACTGCCAATATATACAATTAATTGTAAGTGCGAGAAATAAAACTATACTGGTTTGATGCAATATTAGTTGAAATTTCTATTATCAACTGGCAAATCTATTCTAATTGATAAAACAAATATTACTATGAGTAGTCTTGCAATGCTCTAGGGATGAGAATATGAAGGCAAGATAAATAGTTTATACAGGACCAATGCCAGGGATTTTTAACAAAGAATTAATGAATGTCTACATTCTATGAACTGTGGAATTGTATGATAAACTGTATATGCATATGTATAATTTCTAGGACATTGTTGAACCAATATTCAAATAGGGCTGTGATCCAAAATAGGTATGTAATTTGAAATAGATTAATACTTTCTCTCTTCTGCTATATTGGTTATGCCAGCACACAGTAGGCATCCAATAAGTATTTGATGACTAAATGACTGAATAAATTAACATGTCAACAGTTTGCCTTGTATGTGCCAGATAGTTGCTAAAATTTGAGATTTCAATTGTACCAAGGTATAGGCCCTTTCTTCAAAAAGTTTGCATTCTAAAGGAAAAAAGAAGGAATGGAAAGGATTTTGTTCTGGAGTGCTAATTTATAAGATAGGTTTGTGCAGAGATGCTACAGAAAATGTTATACAAAGACAGGGGCCTGTACCAGCAGGAAGGCTCAGTATACTTCCTATACTCCAGACTTTTTTAGTGTTAAGAAGAAATCTACTCCAGTGAAAGAGTCTGAGTTTTGTTAAACCATGAAGAACACAATACAGAATGTAAAGGCTGAAAAATGTAAAGGCTCAAAATTCACGTTACCCCCAGAACCTCATAGTGTGACCTTATTTAGAAAAAAGTTCTTTGCAGATGTAATTAGTTAAGATAAAGTCATACAAGGTTAGGAAGAGCCTTCATTTCAGGGACTGCTGTCCTTATGAAGAGAAGAGAGGACACACAGAAGAACATGCAGTGAAGAAGTCCAGTAGAGTGGCAGAAATCAAAGTGAGGGAGCTACAAACCAAACAATGCCAAGGATGGTGGACAACCACCGAAACCAAGGAGAAAAGAACGCAAGAGATTCTCACTCAAAGCCTCCAGAAGGAAGGAACTGTCGACATTTTGATTTCAGAGTTCTGTGTTCCTGAACTGTGAAAGAATAAATAAATTCCTGTTGTTTAAGCCACCCGGTTTGTGGTAATTTGTTATGACAGCACTTGGAAACTCACACAGATGTAGGGCCAACAGGAAGGCTCAGTAAAGGCCTCATAAAGAAAAGATTGTGAGCTCAATTTAAAAGATAATTTAAGATTCTTGCCTTGGTTCGTTCAAATTTAAAACAAACAAAAACATTACAATAAAGCATTTTAAACCACTTTGCATACTTTAGACTTTTTCCATGGTCATGAAAAATCCACACCAGAGTAAAATAATTTTTTAAATGTTATTAAGCTATTTGAATTTTGTTAAACTATGAAGAGTCCAGTGTTCAATACCTTCCATTCTTGCTACTGAAGTGCAAATTCAATACTCAAATGAAGAAACTGCTAGGATCTTATTAAAAAGAAAATTTTGTGCCTACTCCTGTCTTCAATTTAATAAGCCTCAAAGCAAACTAATGAGGTCAAAGAGATAATATGATTTGGAAACTAATGGAAGAGAAATACTCATCCTACTAAAAGGGCAATGTATCATATATTTCTAACTGAGAAATATTGTTTTCTATGTGGTTTTGCTTTCTATTAACAGCTAAGAACATCCCATTCTTAATGACACAGACATTACATTTTACACTAATTCTTTCTTTCAAATTTAGATATAGAAGAGTGAATTTATATACAAAGACATTTTCTATATAATAAATAATTACAAAATGAACATAAGGAGAATACTTATTGAGTATTACACATTATGTAGAATACTTTCAATAATAAGCATCTGAATTACATGTAGAGAGAAATAGTTACATGCTGGGTTTTAAATTTAACAAGATATTTTAAACAATTATTTAAAAAAAAGTATTTAAAAACAATCAACAAGCTTGTAGCATGGTAACCCCAAAACTTTGGCAAGATTCCCAAAACGTTATTCACATGTTCTCTATACATTCTTCAGCTTTCTTCCCCAGGAGCTGGAGTTAGAAAGAAAGCCCAAGAAGCTATTCATAAAGAGATGTCTATACTCCATACTACTTCATTTACAAAACTCTTGTAGATATTATGCTTTGGAACCAAAGATAATTCTTATCATGTTCTTGCATAATTATTGTTCTTTTTATTGTCAATGAGCAAGCAAAACTTATTCAGGGCTCTATTTCCCAGAAGTGAAGAGAATAACAAATGCCTGGAGTTGTGCCTGGAAACTGAAGGATTTTTACTATAATTCCCTTCTTCAGATTTCTCTAGGTCCAGGCTTTAGATCCAGTCCTCCTTTAGATCCAGTCCATCTCTTTATACCTTGTCAACTAATGTTTTAGCCTTCTCCTAGCAAATGTGAAGCATGACCAAAATATCATGAAGGAGAATCCATGATTTTAATATGGCCACAATCCCACTTTATCAAGGCAGGCTGAAGCTGTCAAACAAACATTTTTTTTTTTTTTTGAGTCCTTATTATGTGCCTATGCTCAGGAGTAGGTTTTCAGTAGTAAGACAGACATAATCCCCTTTGGAAGACAGTGTTGCTTTTCCTAACATTGGGACATTATTATCTCCTGTGCAATCTCTTCTTGAGATAAGGGTTTTCTTAATCCTCTCCCCACCACCTTAAAACTTTTAATTTTAAAATGCTGCAAAAGTAATACTACCGTCACTTCTGTTTTTATAGAGTTAAAGAAATATTTTGATAGTATGAATATAATTCCAAATGTAATATTTTCCCTGTTTGGGATGTTTTGAGTGTGTACTGCAAAGGAGGATTTTGAATCCTCCTACAACCTCATGAGCTCCAGATGATGACTCATCTCTCCTGTTTGCAGTTGGTCTAAAATAACTGTGAAAGAGCAGTTTCAAGACATTTAAAGGGTTACTATTCTGAAGTTTGCATTTTGTCCTGAAAGGTGAAACTTAGTCCACTTATATAATAATTGCAACCAAGTGGCCAACTTGCCTACCCTTCTGCATTCGAATATGTAATCACCTATATTCAACTAGAAAAGAACAAAATCCTACACAATAGCAAAAGCACTAGCCTATAATTCTCATACCAATAAGAAGTGATATTATAAATGTTTTAATTTATTTACTTTTGAATTTTTCTTGAGGAGAGGTTCTAGAACTGCCTGTGAACCATGAAAAGAAATAATAGCATTTAAAACAGCCCAGAATGCTATGTCCTGCCATCAAAATAAAATAACCTAAACTTATCAACATCAAAAGCTTTTATCATAACTTTTTCTCTTTTTCTTTCATTAAATCCTGGTAATAACTCTTTGTTGATGTAATGTTAAAGCTATGTCAAATTGTTCCAGTGCTATACTTAGGGAATCCAAATGAGCTGAGTTGTTAAATATGTTTGTTTCATACCCAATAGTTATACCCACCTTCATTTTCTATGGCAGTTGTGCTTATCTTCCATTCTTCCTTGTTAGAAAGTTTAAAAACAACTTTTTCTGTCTTCTTTTTAAATTTAAGGGATTAATTTTATATTTTCTCAAGAGACCCATCTTCCTTCATGTGTGTATAGATTTATTTAATCGTTCAAATATCTCCTTTGTAAACAATATCAAAAAAGTTCAGCCTTAAAAAATAACAAAAACAAAACCAAGTCTCATCCTGGAGATTAAAAAATAAATATTCAGGGGAAAATATTTTACATCTGAATTTTATTAGGCAATTATCTTTCATAAAATATTGATGAAAATCTTTCAATGATGTGTAACAATAGTAATAGATAATTGCATTTATTATAGCCATTTGCTTTTGTTATTCTCTAAGGTTAGTTTCGTTCTGTCTAATGCTATTTTAATTAAATATACACTGCAAGTAGGTCAATGTTATTAGATGTTGGGTCAATATGTTTATGAGTCAGTTTTTATTTATAATAACTCTCTTGCTCCTTTCCAGCAAGAATTATTGGCCTATAATTTAAAACACAAATGAACTGTCTCTGAAAATAGAACTAAGAATTATTTTCAAGAAATGAATACTTAAAGTAGCTTAACATCCAATGAGTGAAACTGTGAGCTGGTTTGTTTTATAGGTGTGTGTATAAATGTGTGCGTGTGTGTGTGTGTGTGTGTGTGTATTTAACACAATCAAGCTCTATTGACATGAGATCATTTATCAGAAAAAAAATTGTACAAAACCCCAAGGCTTATGTTTTCTCAAATTAAGAGAGAATATCTTCAAAGGTAATAGGTACTTAGTGATGGCAAAAATGAGTTGACAAAGGGAAACCTCAACAGCTGGCAATGTTGTACATATAGTCTCAAAAGCACTATTTTATTGCATTGGCAAGAGCCTTTGTGGCACCCTGATATGTCCAAGACAGTGTCTACAGATAAAACTTCAAGAAGGTCTCATCAACTAAAAGTTCCCAACAACTCAACCATTATGTTTCAACCATACTACTAAATGCTTGAAAGACATACAGAAATATTTAAGCAATCATATTATGACCTGATCTTCTTTGATTATTCATGGCAAAAAAAAAATATCTGAGTCATGTAAAAGGACGGTTCTGCCATTTGGCACAACCTAAGGATCCCCTTCTTGGTCACTTGTAATGTGGATATACTCTAAGATCCTTAAACAGCAGAATAATGCATAACTGTAGACTCTCGTTATCAAGAAAATATAAAACCAATCTCTTCCTGGAATATGGGAAACAATAAATAGAAGAGAATATCTTCCTGCACAAATTCCTTCTACTAAATAGAAAACTGGCTTTTAGATCCCTTGAGTCATCCTTTTGCATCACAGGTTTCTAACTAAATACGTGCAAGTAGGATCTCTAATGAATAAGCAAACTGCCACCTAAAAGATAGAATAATGTCTAAAACTTTAGGAAGCAATGTTCCAAAATTTTGTTTATTCAAGAAGTACATTGTGCAGGCCTACACTACATCAGTTAGTAAGATGAGCTGCAGAGAATACAGTAGTAATAATCCAATGCATGTGAAACAGAAACTTCTTGCTTTCATGGAACTGTCCATCTTGTGAGATAGATAAGAGATGCACAACTATGGTATGAAGACATAAACAGTCAGACTTAAGACAGAGTGGTAAAGTGCAGTAGAAATTAAGGTCACAAAGAAAGTAATCCTACTAACTTTGAAAAGCCCACTTATGCACCAGGCCCCATGATGAATACTTTTCATATTCATATTTTGGTATATAAGTCAAATATATCCTAACTTGTGATGTGCAATTGTTTTTAATATTAATACTTTGACAAAAGAAAAGACAGCATAAGGGGAGAAGAGAGAAAGTCAGATAAGATGTCATTTCTCTAAATACCCCACCTCAGAGATAAATTCAATATTCTATAAATGTTAGTTAATGTGTTTATTATTATCATTATAGTTTCTAATATTATTCAGAACCATCTCCAAAACCTACATCAACATATAATTGAGGCATCTATATTCTGAATAAAGATCAACATTTCTCAAGTTGTTTTTCTCAGAATACTAATTCTATGAACTATTTCTTTTAGGGTTATATTTTAAAAGAAAAGTTACTTTAAGGGTCAAACATGAATGGGAAATGCTAGGTTAGTCCTCCAGGTAAAAACTGCCAGACTTTTCTGAGCCTGTAATATGATTCCCCAACTAGGGAACACAGCAATTGCACAACTTATTTTACTGTAGAATTACTTTTCTCTCATTTCATTGAAAAAACATTTTTTCAATGGTGTGCAATTCAAACTCCTAAGGGTCATCTGTTGGGTTTTTTTTGGGGGGGGGGTTGTTTTATTTTTCTTCCAAATTTTTCTTTTGATTCAAGCTAGTTAACATATGGTGTAATGCTGGTTTCAGGAGTAGAATTTAGTGATTCATCACTTACACATAACACACAGTGTTCAGCACAAGTGCCCTCTTTAGTGCCCATCACCCATTTAGCCCATCCCCTCCACCTTCCCTCCAGCATTCCTCAGTTTGTTCTTTATAGTTAAGAGTCTCTTACGGTTTGCCTCCCTCTCTGTTTGTATCTTATTTTATTTTCCCTTCCCTTCCCCTATGTTTATCTGTTTTGTTTCTTAAATTCCACATATGAGTGAAATCATACAGTATTTGTCTTTCTTTGAAAGACTTATTTTGCTTAGCATAATACATTCTAATTTCATCTACATCATTTCAAAGGCAAGATTTCATTCTTTTTGACAGCTGAGTAATACTCCAGTGTGTGTGTGTGTGTGTGTGTGTGTGTGTGTATCTTTCATCTTAAGTTTATTTATCTATTTTGAGAGAGAGAGAAAGAGAGAGACAGAGAGAGAGACAGAGAGAGACAGAAAGCAGGGGATGAGCGAAAAGAGAGAGAGGGAGAGAATCCCAAGCAGACTCTGTGCTGATAGCACAGAACATGATCTGTGCTGGCAGAACCCCAGTGTGGAGTTCAAACTCACAAACTGTGAGATCATGACCTGAGCTGAAACCAAGAGTCGGACGCTTAACTGATTGAGCCACCCGGGTGCCCCCATAAACCACATCTTCATTATCCATTCATCAGTCAATGGACATTTGGCCTCAGCAATCAGACAACAAAAAGAAATAAAAGGCATCCAAATCAGCAAGGAAGAAATAAAATTTTCATTCTTTGCAGATGACATGATAGTCTATGTAGAAAACCTAAAATACTCCACAAAATAATTGCTAGAACTAACACATGAATTCAGCAAAGTCACAGGATATAAAATCAATGTGTAGAATTCTGTTCCATTTCTATACACCAATAATGAAGCAGCAGAAAGAGAAATCAAGTAATCAATCCCATTTACAATTGCACCAAAAACCATAAGATACCTAGGAATAAACCTAAGCAAAGAGTTAAAATATCTATATTCTGAAAACTATAGAACATTTATGGAAAAATAAAACTGAAGACAACACAAAGAAATGGAAACACATTCCAGGCTAATGGATAAGAACAAATATTGTTAAAATATCTATACTACCCAAAGGAATCTACATATTCAATGCAATCCCTATCAAAATAACACCAACATTCTTCACAAAGCTAGAACAATTTTAAAATTTGTATGAAACCACAAAAGACCCTAAATAGCCCAAGTAATGTTGAAAAAGAAAACCAAAGCTGGAGGCATCAAAATTCAGGACTTCAAGCTGTATTATAAAGCTTTAATCATCAAGTCAGTATGGTGCTGGCACAAACACACACACTTAGAGCAATGGAACAGAATAGGAAACCCAGAAATGGACCCACAACTGTATGGTCAACTAATCTTTGACAAAACAGGAAAGAATATCCAATGGGGAAAAAAAGTGCCTTCAACAAATGGTCCTGGGAAAACTAGATGACAACATGCAGAAGAATGAAACTGGACCACTTTCTTATACCATACACAAAAATAAATTCAAAAATGGATAAAATACCTAAATGTGAGAAAGGAAACCATCAAAATCCTAGAGGAGAGCATAGGCCGCAACCTCTTTGATCTCACCCAGAGCAACTTCTTACCAGACATGTCACTGGAGACAATGGAAACAAAAGCAAAAATGAACTAGTAGGACTTTATCAAGATAAAAAGCTTCTGCACAGCCAAGGCAACAATCAACAAAGCTAAAAGGCAACATATGGAATGGGAGAAGATCTTTGCAAACGATATATCTGATAAAGGGCTAGTATCCAAAATCTATAAAGAACTTATCAAACTGAACACCCCAAAATCAAATAACTCAGTTAAGAAATGGACAGAACACACGAACAGACATTTTTCCAAAGAAGACAAATAAATGGCTAACAGACACATGAAAAAATGTTAAACATCATTCATCTTCAGTAAAATACAAATCAAACCACAATGAGATACCACCTCACACCTGTCATAATGGCTTAAATTAACAACTCAGGATATAACAGATGTTGGCCAGGATGCAGAGGAAGGGGAAGCCTAGAACTATCTTACAACCTAGCAATCGCACTATTAGGTATTTATCCAAAGGATACAAAAATACTGATTTGAAGGGGCATATGCAACCCAATGTTTATAGCAGTACTATTAACAATAGTCAAATTATGGAAAGAACCTAAATGTGTAAGGGGCATCTGCTAAGTCCAAGACCAGGGTGACTAGAATTCACTTCACTGGATTTGATGATTAAGTCTATTTTAAACAACTAACTAACTAACTAACTAATTAACTAACTAGCTTTCTTCCTTTCCTTCTTTCTTTATTCAATCCTTCCATCTTTTCTTCATTCCCTTCTATTTTGCTCTTTTTATAAGATTTATGGGAGAGTCAGATGACACACCAGATTGCTTAAGGTTAGGTAAGTTAGAGTTTTTCCAGAACATCAAGTATTGTTGGCACTAATATGATTCTTCTTAGGATATTTTTAGTCTGAAATGATGATCCAGGTTCTGAAGAGAAGATGACTAAAGAAAGGCATGAATTGAATTATGTTTAGATCCAATGGGATTTCCTTTAGTTTGTTTATCTCTCTGAAATAAGAAATTAAACCAGTACAATTTTATAATACAGATATAGAGAAATATATGATTAAGGTAGAAGTTCATACTTGTTCTTGCAAAAGAGAGAGCTGAATTCCAAATAGGCTTGAAGCATGATTTATTGAGATATATTTCATTATGTATCAGACTAAGAATTCTGCATAGCAGGACACTCTGTTGATAACAGTCTTTCTGAATATCAAATCACCTTTTTATCTAAAGTTTATTTATTTATTTTAGGAGACAGCACAATGGGGGAGGAACAGAGAGAGAGAGAGAGAGAGAGAGAATCCCAAGCAGCCACCACCAGTGCAGAACCTGAAGCGGGGCTCATACTCACAAACTGTGAGATCATGATCTGAGCCAAAATCAAGAGTTGGATGCTTAAAGACTAAGCCACCCAGCCACCCTGAATTCAACTTTTATTTCTTATTCTATCATTCCACCTTATCTCAATATGTTTTATGTTGCTATGACTCAAAATATCTTGGTTTGAGTAGCTATGAGGGCTAGGATTTAGGATGAAGGGAGTAAGGTATTCACCTCAGAGACATTTAAGCAATGCCAGAAGAAGAAGAAGGAGAAGAAGAAGGAGAAGAAGGAGAAGGAGAAGGAGAAGGAGAAGGAGAAGGAGAAGGAGAAGAAGAAGAAATCAAGATAAATAACATTTTAATGAGATTTTAAATCAAAATTAATATTAAAAGTCCATGATAAAGAAAACACCAGAATTTTGAATACAGACAGCATCATAATACTGATTTTTTTTTCCTTTTGCCTTAGGCTCCATTATGGTTTGGCATGGCACTGAGAGAGGCCTCTTTAATCAGAATCTCCCCGGGTTGCACTCTGACAGTCTCACACCTGAGGACACTTAGCATGCAATAGTTGAGTTTTACATAACCTACATGAGCAAGCACATTTGAACACAAATAGTTTAATTCAGTTACATATGGTGTTATTTTGCCAACAACCATTAAGTGCTTAGAAGCTATATTAAACTAATGGTTTTCTTTTTCTTTAAATCTGTTTGTGAATAGACATACTTCATATGACAAGATCAATGGAAAATGTAAATATTTCTTATGAATGTCCTGATGGAAACTTCAAAGCCCTGGAAAGTTAACCCAAGGTCAAAGAAAAAGTGCTCGATTCTGAACACCTCCTGAGTGTCTTTTCCTCTCTCAGAGTAAATGTGCATTTTGGCAAATTAAAAGCAAAAATCATGACGCTGATTTTCTTCTTTTATAAATAGTTAGACCTATCCTGATCATTTCTCTAGAGGTTAGAATGAGGGATTTGGTTAGTTTTGTCTAAAATAAATTCTATGAACCATTATTCTACTGCCCTCTATTGTTAAACAATGAATAATAATGTCCTTGAACAGGGTGAAATAGAGAAATATCTTTCAAAAAGCAGTCATATATATCTGTATTATATATGTGTTGATAACCTAGGGTATTCCCTGGAGGGCAAAACATATGTGGTTTGCCTCTGGAAATTTGAAATCCATTAGGAAAAGTTTTTATTTTGGCATATGTACTTCAGCACACACTATGACAAATTATTAAAATTTATTAAAATTAACTTAATTATTTTAAAAATAGTATACACATATTTAAAAATAACTGTTCAATACAGAAATGTGCAAAGAAAAGAATAAAAGTCCCCAAATCCTATAACCATAAACAATAGTGACATCTGATATTATATTTCCCAAGTTCATTGTACAAAATTCTACTTTTTAAAAAATCGCATTTTTAAATAAACTTTTGTCTTTACTTATTCTAAAAGGTCTTTCTTGCCTTCTGACTTAATTCTTTTCAATATCTTGAGTGTTCGATTGATTAAGCAAATCACCCATGAGTATACATGCAAGAAGCAATGAGGACTTTTAGAAAAACTACCCAAAAACTCTGAGTAACTTATGACAAACATATGTGACACAATCAACCCAAGCACACTAATGGTGACAAGCTATAAAGAACTAAAGAAATGAGGTCCACCTGTGTGGCTCAGTCAGTTAACTGTCTGACTCTTGATTTCAGCTCAGGTCATGATCTCATGTTCATGGCTTCAAGCCCTGCATCAGGCTCTGTGCTGATACTATGGAGCCTGCTTAGCGTTCTCTGTCTCCCTTTCTCTCCACCCCTTCCTCTCTCTCTTTCTCTCTCTCTCAAAAATAAATAAATGAATGTTTTTTTTAAATGAACTAAAGAAATGAAATTCAGAGCATCAAATATAGTGTAGCTCACATCTGCTGTGAGGATGGTTATGAAAGATTTCACCATTCTGGAAAAAAGATGAATGAAAATGGGTCAGGATGACACTAATGCAGATGTCAGGCAAAGACTGAATAAAGGTATTGGTGGGTTGTACCACAGTGAGAATAAGCATGATTCTTACCGAGAATGGTTAAAAAAAAAAGAAACAAAAGAAAAACAAAAAACTGACCTGCTCATTCTAAACTGTGAGCTCCTTTTTTTCCCTTAAATATTTGGTTATTTTTGAGAGAGAGAATGAGAGAGAGAGAAGTAGAGAAAGAGGGAGAGAATCCTAAGCAGGCTCAGCACTGTCAGTGCAGAGCCCAACGTGGGCCTGAACCCACGAACCAAGAGATCATGACCTGAGCCAATACTTAGCCGAATGAGCCACCCAGGCACCCCTAAACTGTGAGCTCTCTAAGTGCAGTACCTATTTCAGTGTTTTTGACCTTCTAAGATCAAGATGGAGTACATAGTAAGCAAGAAGAAATGTTAAAGAGAAAGACTGACATAAAGGAAAAGAGATTGGGAGGGAGGGATAAAGGTAGAACAGAGGTGAGAAGGAAGAGAGAGTGATGGGGGAAAGCAGAGGAGAGAGGAATAATAAAGAACAAGGAAGGAAGGATGGAAGGAAGGAAGGAAGGAAGGATCAAGGGAAGGAAGGACAGAGGATAGAAGGAGGGAGGATCAAGAGAGGGAGAAGAGAGAGAGAACTATAGGGAATATTGAGAAATACAGTATTCATACATTCAGATATGAGTGTTGCATTATTGGATAATGGCAACATTGGATAACAGCTAATAAAAATGTCATAAGTGCAAAAAATAAAACTTAAATCTTTAACACACCAGGCAGACACTGAAATTTGAGCAGGTGAACGATAGAATGAAAATATAATTTGGCTTTGGGTGGTATGTGCAGGTGCATAATAAATAAATGTTGACATTACCTGATCATGCAGAATGATATTTGTAATAACACATTATTGCTAATAATAATCTTCCTATAATTGTGTGGGATAACATTTCCAACACTTCCTAGCCTGCTTAATCTGTCTGCTATTCATCTCTCCATTTATTTATAAAGAAAACATCTATTGAATATCATATGTAATGGGCATTGTTCCAGATCTAACAAGAAAGTATATTTCTTTATATATGTATTTGTGCATATTCCAAAAAAGAATTTAAAAAAGTAAGTGTGTTTAATATATGATTGCTACTCTTAGGAAGGTTATGAGCTCCAGGGTGCCTGGATGGCTCAGTCAGTTAAGTGTCTGACTCCTGTTTTGGTTCAGGTCATGATCTCACAGTTGTGAGTGGAGCCCCAGGTCAGGCTCTGAACTGGGTGTAGAGCCTGCTTAAGATTCTCTCTCTCCCTCCCCTGCTCATTCATATTCTCTCTCTTTCAAAATAAATAAATAAATTAATTAATTAATATAAAATAATTAAATTTGAAAGAAGGTTATGATCTCAGTAGCAGAAGATATGCATGCATAATGAAACACAAAATAAATAAATTAAACATTCTATGAAAGCTTGAAGGGAGCTAAGATGAATTCCAAATTGCTAGATTGAGGAAGTCTTCATGAAAGATATGGTATAAGAGTAGAGACATGAAGCATACATAGAATTCTCATAGGCAGAGGGGACATATACATACTGGGCACTGCCCATATAAAGTGATATAGCTGACCAGAAATGTGATGGTTTCGGGGAACAACAAAACATATGACATGACTAGGGTACAGGTAGACTGTATGTAAGTAGACAATGATGGGTGTATTTGCAGTGCTAGGCGATATTAGAAGAAAATTATTGAAGCTTAAGAATATTACATGAAGTTTGGATTCTCTTTTATGGGAGAATAAAAGATTTCTGGTCAAGATGGCATGAATTAATTAGATTTTGTAAAGTAATGCCAGCAAGAGTGCAAAAATGAAGCTTAGATGTAAGAGATGGGAATCAGAGAGACCATACTAAGGCTATTGTAATATTCCAAAGCACCCAAAATCAAGGCTTTAATATAGGTCTTTGTGTTGGAAAAAAAAATGCAATGTTGAAAGAATCAACTAGATTTAGTGACCAATGTTTTGAGGGAGAGTATTAAGAGGTGGTAAAATAAGATAATATTTCTAGTTTTGCTGACTAAGAGGTCAGTGATTTCAGAAAAATCTTAGATTTCTGAAGATCTATTTATTAAATTGTATGGGGCATGGCTATTTTTTGGAACAGTGAGATATTCAAAAGAAGATATTACACAGAAAACGGTAAGTGGAGATAAAAATATATTAGAACTATAGGTAGAGATTTGGAAATCATCTTCAGCAAGGAGATTTTAGGTCAAGCTACTGGATTAAAAGAAATTTCCCTGCTAGAGGATGCTGCACTAAAAGAAATTAAGATTGAAGACACAACCTAAAGAATACCTATCCTTTAAAAGCAAATATAAAAAAAAAAAAAAAACATAGGCATAAAGAAGCCAAGAAAGGGATGGTCAGACATGCAGAAGGTACAATTATGATTCCTTGCTGATATATACTTCAGGTTATTAAAAGACACATTTTTATTATATTGGACATATGTCTTGTATTATCCTATTAGGAATAGATATGACCCTGAGTACCTGGCTTGATTTTATCTATGGGCACTACTATAATCTTTGCCCTATGAATAACTCACAGACAAAATTGTGACAATTTTTATAAATTTATTTTCTGTTGTTAAACACGCAATAAAACTGTCGTTTGGGGATATATTTTTATGCATTTTAAACTATAGTATATATTTGTATAACTATCACTATAATCAAGAACTAGGACAGATCCATCACCCAGAAAACTCCCTCATGCTACCCTTCTTTGCAATAATGCCCTCCTTCACTCTAGCCTCTAGCAACCACTAATTATTCTCCTCCATCATTACAGTTTATTTTCTTCCAGAAATCTTATAAATGAAACCATTCATTATAAAAAAAAAATTTAAGACAGGGCACCTGGGTGGCTCAGTTGCCTAAGGGTCCAACTTCTGCCCAGGTCATGATCTCCCGGTTGTGGGTTTGAGCCCTGCATCCAGCTCTGTGCTGACAGCTCAGTTCGTGGGTTTGTCAGGATCTATACTGACAGCTCAGAGCCTGAAGCCTGTTGCAGATTCTGTGTCTCCCTCGCTTTCTGCCCCTCCCCCATTCATGTGCTCGCGCTCGCTCTCTCTCTCTCTCTCTCTCTCTCTCTCTCCCGCTCTCTCAAAAATAAACATTAAAAATTTTTTTAAACTTTTTAAGGCTTGTTTCTTTCACTGAGCATAATGCTTTTGATATACACGCATGGCTTTGCAGGCAACAATAGTCTGTTCCTTTTCATTTTGAGGATTCCACTACTTTGATATACCAATTTCTCTCTTCATTCACTGAGGGACTTTGGATTTGTTCCAGGTTTTGGCATTGTAAATAGAGCTCCTATAAACATCCATGTATGGGCTTTTAGTATGATTAGTTCATTTCTCTAGGATAAACACTCAGAGAGCAATTGCTGGATCATAAGGTAAGTGGTTGCCTAACTATGGAAGAAATTGCCCAACTGTTTTTCAGTGATACTTGACATTCCCACCAACAATGTATGAAGGTGCCAGTAGCTCTATATTCTCTCAAGCATCTTATTTTGGCTATTTTAGCCATGCTGATAGTTTTGAAATGGTATTGCATCATGGCTTTAGTTTTCATTTCCCTGATGGCTAATGATGTCAAATATCTTGTTACTTGTTTCTTTCCTCTGTATGTATATTCTTGGTGAAGGGGTGTGTGAGGTTATGAGATAAGGCAGCAGAAGGGACTCCATTGTAGAATGGCTGTGTCTCCACTCTGTCAGAATGCTAGGCTCCATTTCTGAATAAGCCAAGAAGCTATGTTCTCACTTCAAGGGGGAAGCAAGAAAGGTAAATCATTCTCTAAGTTTTGTCCTGGGCCCCCAAACACTTAATAACATCCAAGAAGAGGCAGATCCCAAAAATGTCCTAGGACATTAGCTTCAACCAAACCTCAGCTGACCCTGGCAGTCAAAACCCTCTACCTTTGGTAATTTATGCAGTGACACCAAGTGTGCACCAGACATTTGCCTCTGATTAGACTCTACCCTGGATTACTCAAGGTACATGTATCCTAGACTCTTTTCCCATAGAAACCTCTAACCCCAAGAAAAGATGAGCCTCATGCTCCTTTCCTTTCTTAGTCTCTCCAGTACTCCATCTGCTATTCTCTACCTGTCACTCATACTATTCAATAAACTCTGCTTTCACTTTCTCCAACTCACATTTGATTTCCATCCTGAGCAAAGCCAAGCACCCTGTTGGCTGGTCCTGTGGGACCTGCTCTGGGTCCTTGAACCCAGCCTGCCTGTGCCAATTACTGTGCACGTATTTTATATAGAATCTTAACACATGGGTATTTGTTATTTTCATATCTTTATTTTTCATTGCGTCATTTTTTAGCATGTTTTTAAAAAGATTCATTCTTGGGATGCCTGGCTGGCTCAGTCGGTTAAGCATTCAGACTGTTGACCTCAGCTCAGGTCATGATCTCATGGTTTGATTTGTGACATCAAGCCCCACCATCAATTGGGATTCTCTCTCTCCCTTTCTCTCTGCCCCTTCCCTGCTCACTCGCTCTCTAAAAAAAATAAATAATCTATAAGTAAATAAATAAAGTATTCATTCTTCAGTATATGTATTTTTATAAGCCACCTTAATATTCCTGGAATAAGTTTAAGGTGTAGGATAAAAGAGACAGAAAACATAGTTATATATAAATAGCTAAATATGCAAAGAAAAATATTCTGCCCTGAGATTAAAAAACAGGGAAATTATTGAGTTCTCCCAAAGACATTTCTGGTTTATCTAATCATTTTCACAAGTATGTAGTCACATGAAGGGAGCTGGGGTAAGAGTTCATCAGGAACAGAAAGGGTCCATATTTGTTTCCTTCACTGTCTCTTCATAGATTGCATTATTTTGATGAGTATTAAAAACAGAATGGAATCTGGAATATTTTAATCAACAAAATTCCCATTTACACAAAAACAGATGCACTTGCTGTCAATTCAAACAGAATGTTTGCTTTTCCTTTTTAACACAGTCTGGAATACTGATTGTAGTAAGGAGACCTGAAAACCTTAGGGTAAAAGGTGCCTGTAAATAAGTATTATTATTCCCGCAGGCTCTGAAGAGAGGTTCTGGAACATCAACCAGAGTTTAATTAAAGAGTCCCAGCACTGCTGAAATGTCTCTAGCAGCTTTCTCCTGCCTGCTTGAAGAACTGTCCAGCAAATGAATCACTGAAAACCGATGTGGCATTTATGCTGTAATTAGCTCAAATAAACCTGTAATAATATGGCAGACCTATGACTCTCACTTCACATTTGCTTTCATATCTGGCTACTTCAGAGCAGTGAAAATTTTCCAAAAAGATGCTAAATATTAAATGCCAAAGACATGTCTCTTTTATTTTCTCAGGCTGACATTATATATTCTAAATCTTAAAAATCAAGTATCCTAATCTATAAAGGCATTACTTTCCACAAAGCTAATCAGATAATATTGTAGAAGAATAAATGGTAAAACTTAGATAAAATGAAATAGGGGTCAGAGAATGGAGTTGGAATCATAAAGAATTTCTTATTCAAATGATAATTTTCCAACTCTTTCACATGTAACTTCAGCAATAAATTTCATCACAACTTTGTCTGAACTTTATGCGGAGGGAGACTTCCAAGAAAAAAAAAAATACTGCAATGGAAAATGAAAATATAATGCTTAGGCTTTAACTTCACAAACAAAAATAATGTTATCTTCCTCGTGCCTGTATTTGGGGAGGGGGGTGGAAATAATGCATTTTGTTGAATTTACTTAAATTATCTTTACTCAGAAAGATGTATCTAACAGCTGCAAATCAAACTTTAATTTGGCATGTATTAAAATACACATCTTAAAAACATGCTTGCTGATATTAACTTTTTTACAGTGCATCAATGCTTAATTTCTCTCTACAATATCTTTTATTAATCAATATTTAAATGAAAATACCAGTTCACATTAATATCTTGTCCATGGCCAAATTTCCAATTCTCATTACCCATGTTAGTATTGGCTGGAGATAATTAAAGAAAGAATGAGATATCATACAGTTCTTAAAATTCACAATGCAGTTTACAATAATGACTTCAATGTTTCCCCATGCCCTAGAGAGCTTATGCGGCAACTATTCAGTCCCCTCCATTTTCCAATGATGCTTCGTCATTACAAAGAGGAAAGTAAAAGAGCATAATTTGACCCAGAAGGTAAGACTTTGCTGAAAAAAGGAGAGAGAGAGAGAGAGAGAGGGAGAGAACAAGAAAGGAAAGAGAAGTTCTGTTGGGGTCTGAGCTATTGTGAAGGAAACCAAGCCAGGCGAGTCAAACAGAGTAAATGATCTCAAGGGCCAGGCTTGATACTTGCAAAATGTCAGGAAGAGGCAATGTGCAAGGGACATGACAGGAGACTTAAAAGGAGTCTGGCGTGACTACAATCCATAAGGAGATCTGATGCAGGGACAGCTCTTTTTCCCTTTCTTTTCTCAAGGCCATATACTGTGTGTATCTATATCTAACTATATATGGATAATGAAATAAATAATAATTACACACTTATGAAGTCCATACTACAATTGTCAGGTGAATTCTGAAAACTGCATCCTAAGTGCCACCTAAGCAGGGAAATTAGGTGGTTTGAATATTTCCTCAGAGACAGAATCAGCATTTCAGCATTATCTTTTAAGACTGATTACTATTAAGCAATTATCTTTCATTATAGGCCTGTACTCATAGTGCAGTTTCCGGACCAGCAGCATCAGCCACACCTGGGAATTTAGAATTGCAAATTCCTAGGCTCCGCTCTAGACCTACTGAGTCAGAAACTTTGCATCGGGGAGTTCAGCAGTCTGCATTTTCATAAGCCCATCCGAGTTCCGGATGCATGCTAAAATTTGAGAACTGCTAATCTAGGTGCTAGAACACACCAAAACAATCTAGAAGTAGTTGTTCATTTATTTCTTCCTCTGTTTATTGGGCATCTACTAGATGTCAAGCACTAGAGATGTTGTGAGCAACATAATATGATCACTGACCTTGTGAAGTTTATAATCTAGAGATGATAGACAAGCAAAAAGTAAACAAGCAAAATAATAATGCTAGGAAGAGAACTACTTTATTTTTTTTCTTTTTGAGAGACAGAGCGTGCAGGGGAGGGGTAGAGAGAGAGAGGGAGAGAGAGAACCTTAAGCAGACTCTATCCTCAGTGCAGAACTTAATGCAGAGTTTGATCTTATGACCGTGAGATCATCTCCTAAGCTGAACAGACATTTGTCAGACTGAGCCACCCAGGAACCCTAAAGAGAACTACTTTAAGTGGCAGGGACATGGAAAATCTTTCTAAGGAGGTGATATAATGCATGCCTGTCAAAATATGGTCTGTGGATCAGCATCAACATTATTTAGAAGCTTCTGTGAAGTACAGAATCCCATGGCTCATTCCAGACTTACTGAATCAGTTTGCTTTAAACAATGTCTTCAGGGGCGCCTGGGTGGCTGAGTCAGTTGGGCGTCTGACTTCGGCTCAGGTCATGATCTTTTGGTCTGTCAGTTCGAGCCCATGTCTGGCTCTGTGCTGACAGCTCAGAGCCCAGAGTGCTTCAGATCCTGTATCTACTCTCTCTCTGCCCCTTCCCCACTCATTCTCTTTCTCTCTCTCTCTCTCTCTCTCTCTCTCTCTCTCTCTCTCTCTCTCCCTGTCTCTCTTCCCTCTCAAAAATAAACATTTACAAAAATAAAGTCTCCAGATATGAAGTAATTCATAAGTACAATAAAAAGCACTAAAGTAGGGATGCCTGGGTGGCTCAGCCAGTTAAGCAGCTGACTTCAGCTCAAGTCATGATCTTGTGGTTTGTGAGTTCGAGCCCCACGTCAGGCTCTGTGCTGACAGCTCAAAGCCTGGAGCCTGCTTCGGATTCTGTGTCTCCCTCTCTCTCTGGCCTTCCCCCACTCACATTCTGTGTGTCTCTCTCTCTCAAAAATAAATAAACATTAAAAAATTAAATAAAAAAAAAAGAAGCACTAATGTAAAGTAAAAGAAAAAAAAAGTCTAGGTGGTGGGATGGCTTGTTCCAGTCAAATAAATGTTCACATGCAAAGGCTCTATAACCAAAAAAAAAACCAAACAAACAAACAAAAAAAAAACTTAGTATCAATTTTAGAGTTTCTGTGGAATTGAAACATTAGCTCCCACACAATGAGATTTCATCCCATCAGAAGCAGATGAGGAAAGCTACTCTGTTACTTGCCATTATGAATAACATAAAACAATAGTGCATCACCATTCAGTTTTTTCCAGTGAATTCCAGAATATATCTTATAAGAAGTATCTATGAGAAACTTTAATTTACTGACCTTTATTATACTTGATGACAAGGCTGTCACATTCTGATTAGCTTTATAGTTCAGCTTTATGCATATTTAGACTGACAGGTGGAATAAAGAAGGAAGGAAGGAAGGAAAAGAGAAAGAAAGAAAGAAAGAAAGAAAGAAAGAAAGAAAGAAAGAAAAGGAGAAAAGAAAAGAAAAGAAAAGAAAAGAAAAAAGAAAAGGAAGATGTGGTAAGAAAAAATACTAAATAATTTAAGTTAATGTGAGTAATTCATCTGATTCAAAATTTGATACTACAATAACTGTTATTATGATAAATTTTATTCTCATATAGATAAAGCCTAACTCTACTCAGAGATGGGGGCTGATAAGTTCCAGGAGTTAAGCTTTTTTCTGGTCTGAGTTCATTTAATGTGACATTTAACTTTGGATATAGAGATAACCAATATGAGACATGGGAAAAAGAAAGGGAATGAGAAGCTGGAAAATAATAATATTAATAGTCCATCTACAGATGACTACTATATCTACCACTGAGCTAAGCACTACACATATATTTAGACATTTAATAAGACAAAATCCTGTAAGATTTGGATTCTCATATCCCATTTTTCATGTGTAAATACTAAGACATCGATGATTTTCTGAGGTTTATAGAGTAGAATACAATGATGGGGTGGTGTGGCGGGGGTGGGGGGAGGCGGGTGTTGGACTCAGTGGCAGAATTTAAGCTCACAGGTGTAGGACTCCAAACAAATATTTGAAATACAGGCTTTTCCAAGTTTTATACATTTCCATACTTCTATTACAATAGTACTAAACCCAAATGTGACTTTCACTATTCCTTTACTTACATAAGTGATTTTCATTTTATATCAGTCCTATAAATAAATTTTTTCCTATTGATAGACAATACACTGACAACAAAATAAACAAAATATTATTACTTGATTCTATGTAGACACTATTGGTTACCTGATGCTGAAGATCATGAATTATAAGGATCACTCTAAAAAATAAAAATTATATCATGTTCAAGGGAGTTAAAGAAATGATCACAGACTAATCCTTTCCCTGAAGATAAATTTGGTTGAGGAAGAATTGAACAGAGAGTAACTTCCCCATCTTTAAAGTCATTTGATGCCAATTTCATAAGCCACTTAATACTATTTTATATGGTCAAAGTTGAGCCATCCCATACTCTGAGTACTACTAGATGGTCCTTGAGCTCTGGGCCAACTTTCACTATCCATCACACCATTTCTGGGTAGTGTTACATTGAGGTTGAGACTCAAGACCTGGTTCAATCCTTGTCTGCCAATTATCAGCTGGGTAAGCTTGGGCATGTAATTAATTTAAGCCATAGTTTCCTAAAAATAATAACTAAAGATAATAGAAAGATGGACTCTTGATAGCATTATTGGGAAGTTTAAATGAGTAATAACAGATGAAATTTAGCACAGCATTTAGCACACAGTAACTGCCCAATAAATATTGCCATGATAATAATTTTTATTATTATTTGCAAATAGTAGGATAACAGGGAGGAGGCACCAACTTTTTAAAATGTATGCTCCTCTTCATCTGCAAATTAAGCTATAAAAGGACAAGTAAGGACATGTTCTTGTTGAAGATTTTAAATATGATTTCCATCAGAAGGTCACTATATGTAAATGGATTATTTGTATGACTATTTAAAAACTGCATGCTGCATTTTTGGTGTAAATTTGGCCTCAAATCAGTTTCAGTGATAACTGGGGTTATTTGATCACCTCAGCACAGACCTTTTCTTTCCACCCTTTGGGCACCTTCTCTGCCATCTTTATCAGAATGGCACATCACTTAGCTTGGTCATCATGATGACATGGCTGAAAATTTGTCAGCCGCATATCTTAAAATTATTTCCAATTCTTGAGACCTACTCAGCAAACTGGAAGAAGGGATTCATTTTGATGAACCTCACCAATCTCAAAAAAATGGATTTTTTCTCATTAATAGAACTATATGTAAGAAGAACATGATATTAAAAAAATGGTTTCCTTACTACGTATGATTCAAACTATAACCATTCAAATGGGTCTTTACTTTAAAAAAATTTAAAAAAAAAGAAAGAAAGAAAAAATGGTGGCTGGGCGGCTCAGTTGGTTAAGTGTCTGACTTCCACTCAAGTCATAATCTCACCGTTGTGGGTTCAAGCCCCACATCGTGCTCTGTGCTGACAGCTAAAAGCCTGGAACCTGTTTGGGATTCTGTGTCTCCTTCTCTCTCTGCCCCTCCCCAACTCGTGCTCTGTCTCTCTCTCTCTTTCTATCTCTCAAAAATAAATAAACATTAAAAAAATTTTTTTAGGGGTGCCTGGGTGGCTCAGTCAGTTAAGCAGCCAACTTAGGCTCAGGTCATGATCTCGTGGTCTGTGAGTTTGAGCCCCGCATTGAGCTCTGTGCTGACAGCTCAGAGCCTGGAGCCTGTTTCAGATTCTGTGTCTCCCTCTCTCTGACCTCCCCCCGTTCATGCTCTGTCTCTCTCTGTCTCAAAACAAATAAATGTTAAAAAAATTTTTTTTAATGTTTTTAAACAAATGACTCTATACTATTCCAAACTACACATCCTAAACATCTGTCTGCCATATTCTCTGCTCTAGTCATAGGAATGAATAGCATATCAGGGGAGCTTAAAAATACATAGTACATACCATATCAAGGCATTAATTTAAAAAAATGGTAATATAAGGAATGGTTTGCACCATTTCACTCAGTGATATAATAGCTAGCATTAAATAATTACAGTGTGCTTGGGTTCAGTTCTAAGCTATATTATATGTATTAACTCATGTCATCCTATTAACACATATATGCAGTAGATAATATAATTATCTCCATGTTACAGATGATGAAACTGAGATACAGAAATCAAAAACCCAGTCAAAGTCACATAGCTGCTAAGTGGTGGCATAGGGTTAAAACTCAGTCTAGTTTCAGTGTCCATGCTCCTAAGGATCTCATTCATAATCTTACATGAGGGTAGTAATAACAACTTTTAAGTTTTCCTACATAAAAATGTATGTATATTTATATCAATTTTTACAAACAGCCTTGTTATTTTTGTTTTGTTAATTGCCTACGTCATATATGTTACAATGGATGGAAAGCAAGAAAAAATGGAAAACAGTTCTTTCTGAAATGTGTTCTCAAGTCCTACCTACTGCAGACCTGACAAAATATTGACTCTAGCCGGCTTTCATCTAGAAGACAGCAAATCTCTTCTAGATCCATGCACCTCAAAGTAACCTCAATTAATTCTATTTCCAAGTCAAGTACCTTCTCTGAAGTCCACTTAGATTTCTTCCAAAATTGAAATCCATTCACATTTCCTCGCAGCAGAGTCTCTGTGCCTTCTTTTTGTCTGTCCTAATGACTAACACCAGCCTGAAATAACCATCCTTCCTGATACTCAGCAGTGGTAGAACTATGGGCTCTAGAACCAAACTACCAAGTGTCATCACACCGAGGTCAGCCTTTTTGTTTTATTTGTAATCACATGTAAACTGAGATATATCAGTTCATTGGTTGTCAGCAAATATGCCACAAAGGTGCCAAAGGAAATGGTATAATTCTTGGAGATGATCATAGCACTTTTTCCTCCATGAGCTCTCCTCTACTAAGGGAGGTCTACTACTTGATTCTTCTGCCAAAGTCCCCTGATGCCCTTCCAAGATTCATGTAATTTTTTTAAAAAATAATCTTTTCTAATATAAAGTGTGAAAATAGCTAAAAGTAATGATGGAATAATCAAGAAATTAAAAGAAAAAATTAAAGTACAATATGATAACTAAAAAAAGAGAAAAGGAATTTTGACTATGTTTACTATTTTCTGTGTGTCCATCACTAGGTAAAGTACTTTCCAGGCATTGTTTCATTTAACCCTCACAAATCCCTATGCCATCAGTGCTGTTAGTGTGCTCATTTTACAAATAAAAACTCTGAGGTTCAGAGTATTTAAGTTGTTGGCCTAATGGGATACATTTTGTAAGCATAAGTACTGAGATATACACACGGGTCTCTCTGATTTGATAATAAATTATTTTAACTCTTCAGCTAGTGAACAATAGAATTGAATGTCTGTAAAAATAACAGCTCACAAGACTGAGACAGAAATTTGGATTGATTTCTTAAAATTATGTCATGTATTAAAAATAATAGATTAGAGTTAAAGTAATATCAGTACTTGTGTTCTATGTTGCAACAAAGTTAAAGGAAAATTATACTCATGATCAGAAATGCAAATTACACCTTGCAAAGTGATGTGTGGTTGAATGCAAATGAGCCTCACTTTGCAAAGTGCCTACTGAAGAACTCAGTGCTAGCAAAAGTGAGATGCTCATCATTGATTAGAAAAGAGCTCAGCATTTGTTTGGATAAAAATAAATTATCAACAAGAAATTAAGTCAGTGCTATGAGGTAAGTTATTTTTTATGACTAGGGTGAGAAGTCAATGTTACTTAAAAGCTTGCTGAGCAGGTATACAAAATGCATCACATTTTCACATTCTGGATGATGGTGGTTGGTGATGGAGACCCATGCTTGAAAACAGTCTATTTTATTAGCAATGATTAAAAATACTAGTGTTTATGAAATCAACTGTAGTTAGGTAAATAACACAGTTTTTGGTAAATATCACAGGCTGTGTCTGTCTGCATGATAAAACAAAATATTATTCAAGTTACAAAAGGAGATTTGGAATTTTGTTGTGTCTACCCAACACCGTGTGTGTGTGTGTGTGTGTGTGTGTGTGTGTGTGTCCTTAACTGTTTTTCAGCAGTATTTCCTATAAGACAAGTTGCCACATTGCAAAGAACTTTTAATGGATATTTAAGAGATATATGTACTAATCTTGGCTGTAGGCTTATTTGATTTCCTACTTCTTTCTTATCCGTAGAGAGTTTAGATAAGATGATTTCAAAATAATATTATTTACTTTTATTTTTTTTGGAGAGAGAGAGAGCACACATGCTAGCAGGGGAGCATCAGAGGAAGAGGGAGAGAGAAAATCTTAAGCAAACTCCACACTCAGCATGGAGCCCAACAGAGGGCTAGATCTCATGACCTTGAGATCATGACCTCAGCTGAAATCAGGAGGTGGATGCTTAACTGACTGAGCCATGCAGGCATCCCCCAAAATACTTTAATTTTAGAACTCAGGGTCTAGATCTTAAATTCCCCACAATCACAGAATGGTTGTTAGCTACTAAAAGGCTAATAGCTAAAAGGAATTTAGAAAGAATAACTTCACCTGATTAAGGGATCTCATACTTCAAATGTTCAAAATCAACTGGTTACTCATAACCTACTTGGTGGCAGGCTCAGTGCTAGGTACTTAATGACACCTCATTCTCATCTTCACAACTCCATAAGGTCCAAATGATTGCTCTACTATTGCAGATGGATAAATTATTCTTAGAGAAATTTCCCATCACATACCTAGTGAGGAACATACAATAATTGGGATATAATCATACTAAAAACAGAACAAAACTGTTGTTTATCTGGAAGTCATATTTAACAGTATGTCCTGCACTTTTATTTCCTTATTCTCGCAACCCTAATCCAGGTTCGTCTTATTCCATAGTTTTGAATTCGTGGTCTTCTCCTGAATTTAATGTTTTATTGCTCATTTGTATTAACATAAAATTTTCACAACAAACCTGTGGGGAAGACCGCATTTTCCACATACTTTCCATCTACATTCAGATGACAATAAAACACTTCTTAAGGACAAATGAACATTATTTGGTAGGAGGACAATTTTTCATTTTGCTAATATAGGGTTTCATGGCATATAAACCCTAGAGTTTTGTGCCTGGCACATAAGTGTTTAAAAAATGTTTGTTGGTGGGGCTCCTGGGGCTCAGTTGGTTAAGCATCTGACTTTGGCTCAGGTCATGATATAACGGTTTGTGGGTTCGAGCCCGGTGTTGGGCTCTGTGCTGACAGTCCAGAGCCTGGAGCCTGCTTCAGATTCTGTGTCTCCCTCTCTCTCTCTGTTCCTCCCCTGCTCGCTTTCTCTCTCTCTCTCTCTCTCTCTCTCTCTCTCTCTCTCAAAACTAAACATTAAAAAAAATTCACTTAAAAAAATGTTTGTTGGTGATGCTTTTTCAAGTGTTATCATTATTATTATTACTAGAAGAATCAACTAGACTATTTAAGAATAAAAACCTTTTGTGTGCACAGATCAGTAAGGGTTTTCTAGAGACATAGCTTCATCATTGTAATTTTTTCACATCTGATAAGCAACTTCAAATCATTAGCAAAATAAGAAGGAACCACAAAATATTGAGTCAGAGAATAAAATGGTCATATCTGTAGGGCTAACCGTGGGTCTCTGAATAATTTTACTAGACTACAAATGCTTTAAAGACAACGAGGTAGTAGGGAAATAAAAATCCATTTAACCCACTAAGATGGAATCCACTGATGACAATAGCAGCACATTTAAGTAATCCCCACTGTTCCCTTGTCCATAGGGAATAGGAAGGTGTGCAGGAAAGTATGAATCTCAGATTTATGTCTTTCTGACTAGCCACACAACCTCAGACAATTTATTCAGTTTTTCTAAACTTTGATTTCTCATCTTCCAAATGGCAATAATTTGAGAACCTCTATCATTGAGTGGTTGCTCCTATTAAATGAGATGCATGTGCAAAATGCTTTGCACACTGTTCCATAAATGCTTGCTGTTCTTATTATCAACTTTGTTTCCCCATTTCCTTTCAAAATACTTTAGAACTCTTTAGTAAATAACTTGAAAGTTGATTTGACTGTTTTTGATGAGGTGTACTCAGCTGGTTAAATCTGTCAAAATAATTTGTGGCTGTAGATTTAGCCTACATTTCATATCCCCTAATATTTGGACTCAGTTAGGCCAGATTAATTAGATTTTCTGACAGCTGCCCCACTTGGCTGTTTAAGATTAGTGGTTTAATGGCTTTATTACCACCTTAACACCCTTCTTCAGAAGAATCAACTTGTGCAGGAAACTCCAAAACCACAGTGCTAAATAAAATTGATCTTCATAAATTCTTCTAAAGGCCTCAAATGACTAGGACTTTTTATTGCTATTCCATTCTCTGTTTCTAGTTTCTATAGGGGTTCCGTTTTAATGTATCTCTGGGTTGCAAATGTTCTCAAAGCTTCAGGCTACAAGCATAGAACACCTCATTATAACGAGATTTCAAAGTATTTTCTTACTTTGTCTGTTTTCAGATACATTTATTAAAAACAATCAAGCCATAATCACAATGATACTATTTAAGTGATTGTTCTCTGCTATCAGTTTTTGAGCAAAAACAGAAAAGAAAAGCTTAAATCCAGAAGACAACTCATGTCATCTACTTCCTGATTCTCTCAGTGAAGCATATGTGAGCATTTCAAATCATAGCTTATTTTCATACTAAGAAATTTTCCTGCCTAAGAACAGAATTGCTCAAGGGAAGCTCTTGAGGAGATTGCCTGGAATAGAAGAGTGGTCAGTCACACTCATATTCAATTTACTTCTGTCTCAGGAACAAAAATACAACTAGGGCCAATCACAAAGTCAGAAGTCACTGTCTCCAAAGTCTGCAGGGTCAGACAGGTAATAGCAACTTGTAACCTACAGTTGATGTCTGCCATGTAGGAATAGGGTCTGATGCAACAATATTTTGCCTTTTTTTTCAAAAGAAGAAAGAAATCTAGACTTACTCTGAATTTCTTGACTTTTAAATATTGTTGATTCACATATTTGAAATATATTTTGTGTGTCACACAAATCTTTCAGGCAAGATCTAGCTAATGAGCTTCTAGATTAAAACTTCTGCATAAGGTCTTGAATGATTGATCAAATTCATTTATTCATAGAAATCCTAATCAGAGCATAAAATAGTTTTAAAAATAATAAGATGTTGAAATCTTTCCCAGCTACCATGGGCAATACCTGTGCAGTTCATCACAATTCTGGCCTTTATTGACATTTGGCTTAATGGAGTCCATTGTAGGAAGTCAACTGTGGACTAGAAGAACTGAGCTATTTCTCCCTATTAGATGAGAAGTACACTCTTTGCTAATGACATAACAATGCACCAAAGGTATCTTTAAGCTCTTTCTTTGGTCTCTATTCTTTAATTGCTGATAACAGGATGACAATAGTCCTCCTTGAGTGGGTTCTAGATATTTCTTTCCTTGACTCCATTTCTAGAAGTGGGTTCTAGATATTTCTTTCCCAGGCTCCATTTTCCCAGACCTGCAAGTATCAGAAAGAAAAAAAAAACATCAGTAATAACATGTCTGAACCTTTATGACAGTTCTATATTATTATGTTATATATTTATTTTCTCATCTAATGAATAAACTACCAGTTCCTGGTGATCTTCCTGGAAACTATTAACTGTCAACAATGAACAATGGTTATCCAGTTACTTTTAGAGATCAATAACTTTTTTCAAAGGAGATATTTTATAGAAATCCAGTGTGTAAAAAGACAGCAAGCACTATTCTAGATAAGGAAAAACTCTCTTCCTCTTAACCTTTCCCCCCCTCCTCTCTCTTCCCTCCTTCCAGGAGAACTTAGAGTCCTAAGAGTCTGTATTCAGAGTCTTAAAGCCTAACAAACAACTTGAACTGTGAACATTTCTGTCAAGAACATAATGATATTACTTGTTTGAATCTATGAGTAAACTCAGAACATAGGAAAGTGTGTATGCCTGTGTTTGTGTATTTTATCACATCCAATATTATTTTTACGTAGCATTTTAGCTCAGTTGACAAGCTATTGTTTCTATTGCTCCCTTCTTCTCCCTAATACACGTATCTCTAAAATCTAGTTTTTCCTTTTCTTCTTTCTTGGAAATATAGCATTCTTTCTCCTTATTTCTATCTCTAATAGTTTTCTTCTAGAACTTGATCCATCTACTATTCCTACCTCTATCTATCTCACTCTTCACTCTATGATAAAAAAAATTTAATGACATGGATATTTTTTAAGGCATAATATTTTCTATATTTCCTTCATTGCATCATTACACAAATGGACTATGTATACAATGTTTTGAATTACATACATAATTTTTAAATGCAAACTTCCATGCATCCACCTGTAACAGTGGCTATTTGTTATGGATGGGCTTGCCAGAAATATCATTTTAGCCTTCTGCATTGTTTGTATATTTTTATATCATATATTATTCTTATCATATTGTTAAAAACCATATTAATATGAAAGTGTGGCCATCATATTTCATCATGTAGTTATTCCTTAGTCACTTGCAATTTTTTTTCTGTTCCTATGACTCTTAAGAAGCTTTCAATTGGGGGCCATTGTTTATCTCCTATTGGCAAAACACAAATCTTTCTGATTTCTCCTTCTGTAGCATTTGGCCTTATGGGCCCCATTTGTTGAAATCCTCATCCTCCTATATCTCTGGTTTTTCAAAGTGTTCTATCTTCCAGCACTGACTGAGTATTCCATTTCTTACAGATATCTCTCTTCATTCTCTCAAAAATATAAAAGCATCCTTGAAAAGTAACATAATTCAATATATACATTCTATTGCTTTTGATCAAATATCATAATATAATGAAGATAAGTATGTCAAGACAAAACAAACCATAGAATTATCAGAAGAGACCACAGACCCATCATTTCAGACTCATTTCTTGTTTAAAACAATATTATTTGCAAAAATCATGACTATATCAATCTCTGATCTCTACATGAAATAGTTGTTAAATTTTATGTCACTTATTTCTATTGCTTACCATGTTAAGAAATACTTTTTCCAGGTTTGTTGAGATATAATTGACATTTAATGTTGTGTAAGTTTAAGATGTACAACACAATGATTTTATATGTATGTATTGCAAAATGATTAGCACTATATGATTAATAACACATCCATCATCTCACATAGTTACAATGTGTATGTGTGTGTGATTATGACAACTTTTAATATATACAATACAATATACAATATGTATTCAATATGAACATACAATGTGAACTTCAAATACACAACTCAGTATTGTTAACTATAGTCACCATGCTAAACATTACATCACCAGAACTGATTCACCTTATAACTGGAAGTTTGTACCCTTTGGCCATCTTCACCCATTTCTTCCACTCTCTGCCCCCCAGAGAAGGGGAAAGAAAGTCTATTCAAATCTATTTCAGCAAGAATTTTAGACAAATAAGCAAAATATATTACGTTTAGACTGTCAAGTAAAAACAGTGGTTTGTGACAGCAAAGGCATTAAAAAGAATTCTTGTTTTTCACACCTTTAGAAAAATAAGTGATGTTTCCATTTCACATTGTCTGGAGTTGTATTAAGTGTTTTTATCAAGTCATAATGTTATTCATTCTGTACAACACCATGATACTAAAAGGGAAATATCAAGCTAGAAGAGTAGGAAATATAATGTGAAGTTAATTGACTTGACAGCAGAAAATAACATAGTATATTGGGGGTCTTTGTTGTTGATTGGACAATATTAATCTAAACAACAATCTGTTTTCAAGGCAAGTGGAAAACTCTGAAGAATAAGCAGAGGAAAGAGAATGTAAAATCTGTGAGATCTAGGGATGTGTACATACTACCAAGACATCAAGGAAAAACAAAACAGGGAGAAGAACCCTTTAGAATATTAGAGTGACATGCATTATTTAAAAGGAAAACTGAAGGTACAGAGAGATTTGACCATGCATTAAGTTTTTAGTTAAGTCCGAGATGCATATGCTCACTCATTGGCTCCTTACAATATCCCATTCACCAACCCCAGACAGGCATGAACGTTAGTAGTCAGATCTACCTGACTAGGTAGAGTTTGGGGGAGAGGGTAGACTGAGGGAGAGTTTGGGGAAGAATGTGGGAACAATTGGTTCCTCAAAGTGAGTGAGACTATGAGCCAAAGAACATAAAGAACATTTAATGTGACCCCTGGACAGTTTCCATTTTTTTCCCACTAGACTAGGACAAGTCAGTGGTTAAGATAACATGCTTGCATCTCTCCATTGTCTCATACTTTCACTTGCCATCATCTCAGAAACACACTTGAGAAAAGGTGTATTCATCTGGATGAGAATCACACCGAAGCTAATTATATCATCACGAATAATGATATTTTAACTTCTTCACAGTATGCTTCCTTATTATTTAATATCCTTGTCTCATTATTACACAGGTTAGCATTTTCAAATCAATGTTACATAACATGTTAATAGCACGGATCTTTATTTTAGTTCTCATATTAGTGGAAACATCTCTAGTGTTTCATTGTTATATTTGATATTTTCATTTGATTTAATTTAGAAACTACTCATAGGGCACCTGAGTATTTCAGTCAGTTAAGCAACCAACTCTTGATCTCAATTCAGGTCATGATCTCAGAGTTTGAGATGGAGCCCCGAGTTGGGCTCCATGCTAATAGCATGGAGCCTGCTTGGGATCCTCTCTCTCCCTCTCTTTCTGTCTACCCCTACCCTGCTCTATCTCTCTCTCAAAAATAAACTTAAAAAAAAAAGAAACTACTTAGAACCCTTAAAAAATTCCTTATAGAGTGAGTTCAATACGTTTTTTCTTCAGGAATGTATATTTAATTTTCTGTAATGATCATTAGCAACAACCAAGATAATTTTGTTCTATTTATTGATATGATTCACTAGACAGATGTGAAACCAATCTTACATTCCTGTGTTAAAGCCAAGTAAGTCAACAGAATCATGTCTTATACTAACTTAGCAGGTACATTTATATACATATTCAAAAGTGAGATAATTCTATAATTTTATGTTTCAGTGTTGCCTTTCTCATTTCAGAATGTGCTTCATTTCCCTTTCTTACTATACTCCTTTCCATATCTAGATGAACATGTCCTATTTTGGGAATCCAAGATTGACAGAGTATTTCAGAACCAGAGGAGGAAAAACTGTGGCAAATATGACAGTCAAGAAATGGAGTGCTAAAGACAGAGAGTGTGTTTTCACTGAGAGAAAATGTTCATGTAAAGACACAGGGAAAATTTTTTGCTATCTCCAGAATAATAATTATTCATTATGCAGCATGGCCTGATAATATATTTTTTTTTATGCCTATGTATTAGCTTTTATGAAATGAATGAGTGAAATAAGCTTAACTAACCCTTTATTAGATATGTCATTTTTGAATATCTTCTCCTATTCAGTGGTTGTCGTTCAGTGTTGTTAACTATTTCTTTCACTGTACAGAAGCTTTTTATTTTTATGTAGTCCCAATAGTTTATTTTTTCTTTTGTGTCCCTTGCATCAAGAGATATACCAGCCAATTATATTTTTGAAGGATTAATAGATTTTAAACATATTTAAAATTTTTCATGTACATTATCTTGTCTATAAGCTGAATTTATGTCTTCTATCAGGCAAAAAATATTTAAAATTGTTAATAATACTGAATGCAGCATCTAAGCTTATCTCCAGAGCAAATTTTCATATTAAGAATGCTATTAATATTTATCTATTTAAACATCCCTTACAGGGGCATCTGGGTGGCTCAGTAGGTTAAGCATCCGACTTTAGCTCAGGTCATGATCTCACCATTTGTGGGTTTGAGCCCTCCTGCAACTCTGTGCTGATATTTCAGAGCCTGGAGCCTGCTTTGGATTCTCTGTCTCCCTCTACCTCTGCCCCCTCCAACTTGTGTGTGTGTGTGTGTGTGTGTGTGTGTGCGTGCTTGCTCTCTCTCACAAAAATCAATAAATATTTTAAAAATCCTTTAAAAATTTTTTAAAATTACAGCCATCAATATTTCTAAACAATAAAATGAAATGAACTGCCTCCATTAGAATATTTCATTAAAATACTTATTTTTTATATGCTTTAGTGGCTCCATGGACTCTATTATTATTACCCCTATATATGTTCTTATTAGCCATTCACATATGAAAAGAAAGAAAGACCACTCAAATGAGAACAGAGGCTATTCAGAGCTTGCAAGAGCAAGGAATTCAATCATCATCAGTTGTATTTAAAAAAGACTCAAAGATAGGCAGGGGAATGAGAAAACTTTATATTGAAAACTTTATATTGAAAAAAAGAGGACTTCAGGTATGCTCAGATTGGAAGTTGTTGGCATGGAGTAGCTGGATGTAGGCCAGCTAAAAGCCAAGTACCTTAGGCTGCCTGGGTGGCTCTGTGCTGACAGCTCAGAGCCTGGAGCCTGCTTTGGATTCTGTGTCTCCCTCTCTTTCTCTGCCCCTCCCCAACTTGCACTCTGTCTCTCTCTCTCAAAAACAAATAAACATTAATTTTTTTTAATATTTAAAAGCCAAACATCTCATGTGAATGGTTTGGGAAACATATTTGGCTTTCTCCGGCTGATTCTCAGCTGGAAGCAAGGTCAAAATATCGGGAAGTTAAAATGATTGTCCAAGTCCTGACCAGTTTGGGCTGATTGCTACAGAGATGTGGTTTGGCATCCCAGGACAGTTGCTGCAGAGTTTCTGGGTCAGTTATATTGTCAAAGTGTATAACTCTGGCCATTGGCCTTTTGTATATTCAAAAAATTATCCATATAATATTCAAATAACAGAGACAACATCTTCATGTAAACCTGCCATTAGTAATAGATGACCTCCTTAGCATGAACTCAGAACAAAGAATATTATTTCTGTTGATATTCCACAATATAGATTCTGATTAAATAGATAAGGTAAAGAGATATTCAAATAATTATTTTTTTATCCAGCATAATGCGTTCACTGTTGCACACAAACACTGATCTAAATAAAAAGTACTCGTTCACTCAACATTCATTGAGAACTGTAGTGTTTGGTTGTTAAATCCCAAGAAAGCTAAAGCACTCCTCTTAACATTTTTTTCACCTTCTTACACTAAGAGATATCTAGCTTTCCCTTGGGATTCCCTGAAAGTCTCTCAACTGGCTATTGTTTGAACTGCCATATCCTAGATCTGGAAGTGGAGTAACAGATCATCTTGCCTCAGATTGCTGCATTCAAACACTCACCCCTTCTCTCTAATGAAACCCCCCAGATCTTAGCATCAGACTGCACCATATGCTTCCCTAACCTGTTGCTGCCATCTACAGATTGATCTCATTTCTTCAAGATTTTAGCACCTTGCTCAAATACTTCCTTACACTTTCTCTTCCTATCACTTTTATTTATGATTTCAAAGTCAAAGAGACAATGCAAAGTAATACCTCAATATTCTCACTTCAGATGACTCCAATGTACAGTTAAGGTTACAGATCAATGGTTTTCCACTATCACCCGTACCCCAGAGCCATTGTAAATTTCAGTGTTCCGTTTCCAAAGCCCAGACCAATTAATGTCATCATTACATGGAACTGGGCCCGGAAACAATGTTTCTTATAATAAAGAAAGGAAGGAAGGAACACAAGAAAGATAGAATACATAAATGGGTAGACAAATAAACAAACAAATTTCCTGAGTGATTCTAACAGTAAGTTAGAGTTGAAAAATAAGCTATATTCTATACCCTTCCATTACCAATAGCTCCACCTCTCTGAAGTCTTTTTGTTTTCTTACTACCCTTCTGAAATCTCATTTCTCCCAAATAATCCCTCATCTGCAAACAGTTCTGATCTGCTGAACATTCTCCATTGTATCCTTACTTCCCTCCTTAACCATTTTAAATTCCAATCCACCGTTTGAATTTCCCCCTTACAAAAATACTAAAGTATCCTGTCCCACTCCGCTCCCTCCTGCAATAATGAATTGTTCTCTCTCCACTTGTTTGTACCATTCCTTCCTGCTCACTCTAGAATATTATTCCTGTCCTTGTCTCCTCTTTCTCAATATCTCTTTCACTGTATCATTTCCATTATCAAGCAAAACTTTTATGATAATTCTGCATTTAACAATAATCTCTTGATTTTACATCCTCTCAGCACCCTGTTTATTTGCCTCTTTATACATTATAACATTTTCTCCATGTATTATCTTTCCATTCTTTTTCCAAACTACTCTAATCATCAAATCCACTCTTGTTGAGGTCAGTAATGACTTTGACCTGAAGAAATAAATTTTTAAGTTGTATATTATTCTACCTATTAACTAGTATTTTTCTGTAGATGATCACTCTTCTAGAAATCATGTCATTTGATTTATATGATAGCATATTCTTTCTTTTTACCTATTTCACTCCTACTTCCTACTTCGGTATCTTCTTTGCTGAATCTCTAAATGATAGCGTCACAAGGGTCTCTATCATCTATGGATAGCTTCTTTCACCTATCTACACTCAATCTCTACATGAACTTAGTCTATCTCACTGTTTATATGCATTCTTTATACTGATGACTCACATTTTAATTTATTTCACCTTGGCTTTCTTCTGAACTTAAAACTCTCATATCCATCTGTGTCCTTAATTTATTCTCTTGGATCCACAATAGGAACCTCAAGTTTAACATGTCTAAAACTATACCTTTGATGCTTCTCCCCTGCTCTTCTCTCAATCTTCCCTATCTCAACAAATGACAACTACATTCTACCAGTTCTCAAGATAAAAATCTGGCATTCACTTTTTTATCTCTTGTTTTCTCTTATACACAATCCCACAAGCAAATCTTGCTGTTACTTTCTTCAGAATATTCCCAATCTTGGCCCCTCTCACAGATTTCACCACCCCAATCCATGGTATCATCTCTCACCTGGGCCACCACACTGGCCTCCCAACTAGGCCTTGTTCTACTCTTCTGTCCCTAGTGTCATTCTACTCTCCATACATTAGCCAGCGTGATTCTCATGCAGTATGTGTCAAATCAACCATTACTCTCTTCAGAACTCTCATCCTAAAAAGAAGTCAAAATCTCTTTATAAATATAATATAAAGGTTTAGTGAGTACTCAAATATGTCCTCTCCTATGATTCTATTTTGTAACCTCTTGAATCCAAGCTTAATGAACATTTTTCTGTTATTTGTACGTGCCAAAACCAAAACTACTTAGGAGATTTTGCACATGCTATTTTGCCTGTAAGGCCCTTCTGCCATATGTCTCCAGGACTTGCTCCCTCACTTATTTCATAACTCTTTTGAACATCATCTCCCCAGAGACACTTTATCTGTCCACCATATCTAGAAGAGCACTTCCCATCACTCTGTTCTCTTCCTATGCTTTATTTTATTGTATTTTGCTTATCATTATATTTATCTACTCATTACTGTGTATTATTTGTCTTCCCACATGAAAATGTAACATTTAAAGAGCAAAGACTTTGTTTTTTCCATTGTAGTATTTTAGATTATAAACCATGCTTGCCACATAGCAGATACTCAAATATATTCAAATAAATGAATGACTGCACATTTACTGTAACCCAGGCTTTTTTCTGACCCTGCCCTCATGCAGCTCATGTATATTAAACAGAAAATAAGCAAATAACCAAAACAAAAGCCATATAGTTACAGATGACGATAAATGCTGTGGAGGAAATACATACAATGATGTATATTATAGCGACTGTGTAAGAGTCTTAGGAAGGATAAGGGAAAACATTTCTGAGTACATGATATTTAACTTGATGCCTATAGGCTAAGCAGAAACTATCCTTTGAAAAAGCTGGAGGCAAAACACACCAGTAGAGAAAACTACAAATACTCAGGTCCTGTATTAAATGAAAAAAAAAAAAATGCTATGTAACTGACAGAAGGAAATAAGAATACCAAAGAGGAACTCTCAGAATGAATGCATAAGTAAATCAATGACTCTAACAGCAAGGAAAGAGATGTTTCTCAATAGAATTTGTATAGTGACCTAGGTCTATGTAAGACTTACTTTTCTGTTGACCCTCAGCATTACTAACACCCTTATGGCCTAAATCTAACTCTGAACTATACCCCAACAATAGCTACTCTGCCTGCATCACATGAGCTCAGCTTTCGCACTCATTCCAACCAGCGCCACACATGTTGTCATTCTTCCAGAATACAAAATATATAGCCTGATGAGGCTATCGTGACATCTGTTTAAACAAAATGATGTGGCTTTTTTTTAATGTTTATTTATTTTTGAGAGAGACGGAGAGAGAGAGAGAGAGAGAGAGAAACAGAAAGAGAGACAGAGAGAGTAAGTGAGAGCAGAGAGAGAGGGAGACACAGAATCTGAAGTAGGCTCCAGGCTCTGAGCTATCTGCATAGAGTCTGACGTGGAGTTCCAACCCACGAACTGCAAGATCATGACCTGAGCAGAAATCCGACCCTTAACTGACTGAGACACCCAGGTGCCCTGATGTGATTTTTATTTAATTAAAAAAATTATATCTGCAGCAAAGAAAGGAAAATAAATTCTAGTTCCACTTTTGGCAGCAGCTTAGAAGGTAGCCTTATAGTTATGGCTTCATCTCAGATGTTTTGTGATTTTTTTTTTACCTGCAAAATAAGGAGGTTTGAGTGGATCATTGGTTGTCAAATTGTGTGCAATAGAACTAAAACAAGGATCCCCTTAGGGAAGAGCTAACCAGAGGAAGCAGACCTCTAGATGTTGAGCTCTATTATGACCAGGGAAGCACTGAGTTTTAGGAAATATTGGGGTTCCATGTAAGATTGCATTTTAAAATGGATGTTTCTCAGGGTGCCTAAGTGGCTCAGTTGGTTAAGCACCCAACTGTTGGTTTTGGTACAGGTCAAAATCTCACTGCTCATGAGAAAGAACCTCACGTGGGGCTCTGTGCTGACAGCACAGAGCATGATTGATATTTTCTCCCTCCCTCTCTCTCTGTTCTGGCGTGTATTCTCTCTCCCTCAAAATATATAAACATTTAAAAAAATAAAATGGATGTTTCTTTACAGAATGATAGACTGGTGATAAAAGAAGTATAAATTTTTTAATGGTAGAATCTAGGTGCTATAAATGTGTTCATTATAAAATTATGACAAGTTTTCCCTATATTTGAACATTTTCTTAAAGTTGGCAAAAAATGGATACCACTATAAAAAATAAAGTTATAGAACATTTTGGACTTAATCAAAGTTTTACTACCTCTTGTAGCCTATGAATTAATAGAGTTACTTACAATCTAACCTTCGGATTGAAGGGGAAGTTTTTAAAATGATGTTAATATATTAATGTTTTACTGTTGAGAAATGATTGAATATACATAATCTTCTAGAATATTGGGTATAGTTCTGAGGCAGAAGTGCTCTTTTTCTTCCGCCTAGGTACTAGAACAGAGATGAGCTCATCAAACAATCATAAATGTGTTTGTGTGTGTGTGATTTTTAATCAAAGAATAAACAGATGATATAAAAGGTAGCAGTCATTTTTCTAAATAATTTGATTTCATTTAACTAAGTGCCTAGGCCCTCAAAACAGGTTTGTACATTTGAGTTTACAACAAAGATTTTGGTCAGATGCAATATTCCTCCATTTCTCTTTTTTTATATGTGTTAAAAACTAATACAAGGCAAACAGAATGAGTGACTGAGTTCAGCCAAGTACTTCCCAAAAAAAGGCCCTGTGGGCTTTTTAAGCCATCATCTCACAAGATCCACAACTGCCATCCTATTGTTCCAAACACTTTACAGTCATTAGCAAATCCCTCTTTACACCATGCCCAGAGAATGAGGGCAGGCTTCTTTCTCTTTTTTCTCAAAATATCATGTGATTCCACTCAATCTTACAAAGTCAAACCTTTGAAGACTGCTGATAGAATTAAGGTTGTCTGGTTTTAGACCGTCACTGCAGACTGATTTCCCCGTATCTCCTTGGTACAGAGATAAGGATATTAACTCCTTCGTAGGTTTCTCTTAAGCACATTTTAGAGAAGCCGTTTACTACAATGATGATCCAAACAGAACAAGCAATAAATGCAAACCTGAGTGTTCTAATATTCATACTGGGAAAAACAAATAATAAGATATACAGAAGATTTCTGTGCCTGGCTCACAGGTTGTGACACCAAGCACTCAGATATTTCAATTAATGTTAACTGAGCTTCATAACCAGGGCAGCAGAAGGTTACAAGCAGTTTCATTCATGATCTGCTAACACATTAGAGAGTAAAGTACTTCTCTCCAAATGTCTTCACCTAAGTGAGTAAACATGCAGAGAATTTTACTTGGGATCAAATGGAATTTTTCTCCCATACTTTAATGAACTTTAAATGGTCTGTGTTCATTTTACTTGTTAATTACAGTCATGTGCACACGGACTCTGGTGAAAATCTAATTCACTCATATTAGGAATGAGTGCTGTATTTCCAAATGTCTTTACTAAGGAAAAGATAGTCCACCAACAGAGCAAATAAAACAGTTTCAAAGAGCCAGCTGGCAAAGGTTATGACCTGAATCACTATGGGTAAGAAATCATTACCTAGTGTCTTTCAATTATTAAGAATGAGTAACTGAATGCTTGTTTTGCACCGGGAACTACAATAAATGTTTCAATTGATCAATCTCACATAATCTTGCCAATCTTTTGAAGGAGATCATCTGATGCTAATTTCAAAAATGAGGAAACTGAGGATTGGTGAGGTCAACTGTTCAAGGTCACACAGCTGGTAAATGATGAAACTGTGACTCAACCCAGTTTTATTTATACGGAAGCACTGCATGTGATGGCCTGTTCAACTACTCCTCACTGTAACCCAGCGCCCTGACTCAATTGCAGGAAACTAATTTTCACCCAGAATTCTTTGTTTGCATAACAGTTCTAGTCTGTGAATATAGAATATCAAGGTGTAAACTCTTGTAGACATGTCCTTTCTGAATTCTCTTTTCAGCATGGTGAAAGTGAAAATTGAAATTAAAAGAAAAAAAAGCTTCCAGAACTTTACAGAGTATATATTTAGTCAAGGAATGTATATCTTCTGAATATGAAGTATAAAAATGTGTGACCAGCAGAAATGTAATAAATTTCACTTCACATTTATAATTTGTTTTGCTGATAAAAGGACACAATGCTAATTAACTAGTTTATTAATATTTATTGTTTATTTACAAACTTTAAAGGAAGACTGAGCTTTGGAAAACTCAGTATTGTTAATAAATGTTTGATATTTCAGTATATCAAGTATAAATAACTGATTAATATCCTGTAAGTATTATCAACTTATGTTTCTCAAAGAAGTATATCTTATAAAATTACTTTTCTTTTGTCTCTTTCCACTATAAACAACCCATCACTTTACTTAAACTTAAAGTAGTGACATCATTGCTTGGGTCTGCACAGTATTTGTTTAACTCTTCTGCTAAACAGTAGCTTGATTTTCTTCTGGTGTGAAACCCCCCGCATGCTTAGACAATATGATTAAAGGAGTCTGAGGTTAGCCTAGGGATTGAAAGGTTAGCATATGGCCAGTCAGAGCTACATATCATGGTTTACATATGGCCAAATGACCTCATGGAGGCCAATAAACTCAAACCTAGGACTCTGTTGTTGTTGCTGTTGTTGTTGAATGGGAAAAGAAAGTATCTTGCAATGAGAGCCACTAGGCTGCCAAGATGTGAGTCTGGATCTTCTGATGGTCCTTCTCCTACCTTGAAGACAGCCTTTCAGAGCCAAGACAACTTCTAGGAAAGCAGATCCAAGAAAAGGAAGAGAAAAATTACTGAAGACATTTTTTTAACATCTGGATCCAGCTTTGCCAGAAGCTTAGAAATTTCCAGGCAGAATTTTGTTTCCTGAGCCTATAAATTCCTTATTTTGTGCAATCTGTATGAGCTGTATTTTTACCTGTAAAACAGGTACTTGAAAACAGTCCTGCTAATATATTTTGACCTGAAGGAGAGAAATATTCACTGAGGTGTGACATGAATGCAAAATTGAGAGGATTGCTTATGCCTGATTAAAAATAGTCTTTATATAGCATTTCTCTCTGCATTAGAAGGCAATTAGGGAAACAAATAATGGAAATTATATGAAATGGATTTCTAGACAAAGCCCTCAAATCACTATATAAAACCAATGTAATATAGCTAAAACCAATAAATATATCCACTTATTCTGCAGTTAACTCCATAAATTCTATACATTATTTTTAATTGTGAAAGTATAGCATTATTGACTAAACAGAGCTCCCTTACAAAGCAAGGAGATAATTGTCAAACAAATGACAACGCAGAAAGCTGGAGTTAAGAAACGCAGAAAGCTGGTTAAGTTAAGTCAGTAAACATGGTTCTAAATCACAATGACTTTTTCCTCTCTGGTTGTCAATGATCACATCTATAAAATGGGGATAATATGTTCTTGTACTAGTCAGCTTTATTGACAACATAAAAGAATATTTATGTGGAACCAACTGGAATACATGGAAAATATAAACAGCAAAGCTGTATTGTTGGATTAGTTTAATCACTAAAATCTATTTTACAACAGAATGGTGACTTTACATCATTAACATGTGTTAGTTTTTACCATCCTAAAGATACATTTTTGAATATCAAAAAATGCATATTACTTGTACTGCTCATGCCTTCTGAAGTTAACCATTCATTTGATGCACAAGAAAAGAAAGAATTCAGCACATCTACCTTCTGTGTGTGAGGAATCATGTCATCTCTGAACCTCTAGAGGCATATGTCCCAGACCCAAACTCCGAAAGTGACTATAGATGTTTCCCAATGAATGGTTCCTACCATGTTTTTAATAGTCTTCTATGGTTGTCCCCTATAAATTCTATAGGGTGTTCATTCCCCTGCTCTGCCAGATGTGGCCTCTGTCCACTGTCCAGCGGACACTCTCACATCTCCATGTGTGCCTTAGCAGTATTTGAACTGACAATGCCCTTTATCTTCAAATTATCTCTTATCCTTTGCCTATAGTCTGGGGAACTGAAGGCCAAATGTGATCCCACTGACCAGTACATACTGCTTGTTCACTGAGACTTTAGATGAAGCCACCAAGAAAGATTCTTGAATTTACTGTCATACATTAGCCATTGTCCTTCTCATGTTTCCTGTGCAGTTGACTGCATAAGGTGCCATGCTCATCAATTGGCATTAATTAGCAAAGGTAATAAAAATGATCATAATTACTCAATTATAAATATTTCAAGTTTAATTCCACCAAAATGATTTCATGAACTATGATGTGAATGATGCCTCACTGAAAGAAAAGAGACTTGAATAATTTTAAGTACATTCAATGGTCATAGGCCAACAATCCATGCCATATATATAATTCTGATCATGTACACAATGACTGATAAAATATTAACATACCTAGTTTTTTACTCATTTCCAAAGATGTGGCTTAAACTTTATGTTGACTTTGGCATTCAGTATTGCCTCATGAACTCTTTCGATTTTTAACTGAAATACATTTGACACACAATGTACAACATAGTGATTCAACAATTCTATCCCTTATGATATGCTCACCACAAGTGTAGTGACCATCTGTCACCATACAATGTTATTTCAGTGCCACCTACTATATTCCCTATGCTTCATGACTTCTTGAACCAAGTCCTATAATTATGTTGTTGCAGCTAAGCTAAAAATAAGTTCTCTTCCCACACAAGCTACCCTTCCTTTCTGCCTCCTTATTTCTCCTCCTTTTCTTCTTCTTTCTTTCCTTCCTCCATTTTTCCTTCCTCAGTTTTTATTGAGATGTTTCAGATACTGTGCTATGTGCTAACATGTAGAGAATATGATATTGAATGAGACAGAAGTTCTCTTTCCTTCAAGGACATTAAAAGCCAGCAGAAGAGAGTAAACTGGATAATGCATAGATTGAGGAATAAATATATAGATGGATATAAGAATTCAAATATAGAAAAATGTTAATCTTGCAGAGATCTAGGTGTTAGGTAAATATAGATTCTAAATGTACAATTCGTTTAATCATTCTGTGTTTGAAATTTTTCACAATAACATTTTGGAGAAAAATTCAGTAGAAGAAATAGAAAACAAAACAAACAAGTCTATAAAGTCTAATAATTGCTATGATGAGACATGTACAAAATACTATGGAAGCTAATCTTGTTTTAGGAGTAAAGGAAGGAGTCTTAGATTTCCAGATGAAGATTATAATGGGAATTAAAATGGTTACTCCAACATCCATTGTATAAGAGCCATGTGGCTCATAGAGACGAACTCCCATCCACGATTTCTACACTCTATTGGTTCAACTAATCTAAAACTAAACCAGTCAGCACATGACAGTTTCTTATAATTGGGACAGGGCAAGAAATAGGTGTGTGACTCAGCTGGGACCAAAGAAGCAAGAGTAGGTTCTTCTTGGGGATATGGAGAAATTTCTTTCCTTGATCTTTTGAAAAAACTATAGACAGAAGCCATTCTCCCTCTCTTTGGGGATGGCATGATGTGTTTTGTTTGATAAGTAGACTACTATATTCATTTTTCTATCATGACAGAGACAGATTTAAGATGTGGCTGACAACTCAGTCCTGGGTGACATCCCAGAGCTTATGCTACAATCCAACTCGAAGGACACATTTGCTCCTAGACTTTCAGATTGTGGCAGACAATAAAGTCCTTTTAATTTTAAAATATTCTAAGTTGTGCTTTCAATTATTGCAACACAGAATCCAAGTTTGCTTAGAGGACTATTTTTGTTGTTTATTTGTTTGTTTTATTTCTAATATATATTGTTCCTAGTTTATCAGTTTTAAATGACTAACTTTTTCAGTGTTTTGCAGCCCTTGGTATGCAGCCTCTGGTGATGGGTCAAAAGACAATATGAATGGAAATACATTGTTGTACCCAAATCCTACCTCTAGATATAGGAATATATGGGAATAAAGCTGGTATATCTTGGCCCTCCCTCCCTAGCTCCAAATTGTTTACTTGTACCCTAATCTAACCATTCCCAAACATTCCAAAATTTTCAATTTGCTCATATATTAAAATGGTCAATAAACTTTTAACAGTGTTATATTCATGGGCTCAGAAGTCTATATCTTCTTATCACAGGTAATATTTTTTTAAATGTCTATTTGGAAACAGCTCAGCCCATCTGTTGGTATTTAGTTGCTGTTTTTAAACCAAACTTTCTCAAATGTTTGCAATCATAGAAGTAAACAAATAAAACAAAATCTGTCATTGTTTTAAAAAACTCAGTGTTTGAGAAATGAGGGATTTCTTTCTGTATAGTGAGCACGTGCTACTGGCTTCCTTTAATACCTATGTCCATACATTTATTGAGAGAAAAATGCTAAAGAAAAAATAATAATGACCATATGTTGAGGCTTATGGATCAGGGTGGCATATTTCACCTACTATACCAGTTACTAGAAATTCCAAATTGTCCTCCACTTTTATTGGTCTTCCTTGCAGATATAAAAATAAGGATATTTTAATCTGTAAATGACTGTAGTATTACTCTACCAAGAGAACCAATCCTGAGAATGAAAACTACTCAAAAGCAGAAAGGGAATACAAAGGAAGATCCAGTGTGTCTCCCGTAGCCTTCAAATTTCTTTTCACAGCCCTCTTCTTCTCTCCAAATTCTGTTTCTCATCTCCCAATCCCTACACCCAAGACTTTGTGCAAGAAGATCAGCTTTTACCATATCCCAGTCTTTTTCTTATAGCCTTGTATTAATTTTCTATTGATACTGGGACAAATTTCCATATGCTTGGTGGCTTAAAACAACACAGATTTATTATATCACAGCTATGTAATTCAGAAATATGGGCATTCCCTCTATCAGCTGGTTTTCTGTCCCAGGTTTCACCAGGCCAAATCAAAGTGTGAACAGGACTGAATTATTTTTTGGACACTGTGGGGAAAAATCTGCTTCCAAGCTTATTCAGGTGGTTGGCCAAATTTATCTCTTTATGCTTATAGGACCAAGGTCCCCATTTCCTCAGAGGCTGTTGGCTAGGAGTCTTTCTCAACTTCTCATGGTTAAGATCCACATCCCTTCATTTCTAACTCTTCTTTTGTCTTCAAAGCCAATGACACATTTAGTCTTAATGCTTTGAGTCTAACCTACTATAGAGTTTCATTTCTCATCTGCCTTCCTCTTCTGTTTTTAAGGACTTATGTAATTACATTGGGCCAACCAGGATAATCTCCTTATGTTAAAGTCAGTGGTTAAGCAGCCAAATTTCTTCAGCAAAGTACCTAGATTGGTATTTTTTAACAGATTTATTGAAGTATAATTCACATACAAAAACTACACGTTAAGACAACTTTAGACATATGAACACCATATCCATCACCTCTAAAAGTTTGCTTGTGTCATCTGTGGTTATTGTTGTTTACTTCTTTGTTTTGTTTTTGTTGTGGTAAGAACACTTAACATAGGATCTATCTGCTTGACAATTTTTTTAAGTGTACAATGCCATATTGTTAACTATAGGTACCAGTTTGTACAGCAGACCTTTAGAACTTCTTCATCTTGGATAAATGAAACTTTGTAACCATTTACTAACAAAACTACTTTTCCCTCCTCCCCACCAGCCCCTGAAAACCCATTCCATCTTCTACCATTGTGTTTCTGAGTTTGGCTATTTTTAGATACCTCATAGAAGAGGAATCATGAAGTATGGGTCCCTCTATGATTGACTTATTTCACTTAGCATGATGTCCTCCAAGTTTGTCCATATTGTTGCAAAGGCAGGATTTACTTCTTTTTTAAATGTGAATAATATCCCAGCATATGTATAAATCATATTATATATTTCTTTATCCATTGATCCATCCATGGACATTTGGGTTGTTTCTATATCTTAGCTATTATGAATAATGCTACAATGAACATGGAAGTGAAGATATCTCTTTAACAACCTGATTTCAATTCTGTTCAATATGCACCCAGAAGTAGGATTGCTGAATCATATGGTAGCTCTATTTTTAACTTGTTGCGGAAACTCCATGTTGTTTTCTATAGTGGCTGTAACCTTTTACATTCCCACCAACAGTGTAGAAGGGTTCCAATTTCTCCATATTTTCTCCAACACTTGTTACCTTTCGTATTTTTTATAAAGACCATCCTAACAGGTGTGAGGTGATATCTCATGTTTTGACTTGCATTTGCCTGATGATTACTGATGTTAAGCACCTTTTCATAGACATAGCAGACATTTATATGTCTTGTTTGTGGGAATTTCTAACCAAGTCTTTTGCCCTTTTTAAATGGAGCTTTTTTTTCCTACTGAGTTAGAGGTATTACTTAAACACGTTGGATATTAATCCATTATTTATTTATTAGATGAATGGTTTGGAAGTATTATCGTGCATTCTACACGTTGGCTTTCCACTCAGTTGATTGTTTTCCCGTGAACAGCCTTTTAGATTGGTAGAGTCCCACTTGTTTATTTTTGCTTTTGTTTCTTTAGATTTTTTTTATCATATCCAAGAAATAATTGCTAAGACCACAGTTAACATGCTTTCCCCTATGTTTTCTTTTAGTTTTACAGACTCTGGTCCTATGTGTAAATCTCTAAGTCATTTTAAGTCAATTTTTGTGTATTGTGTAATATAGAGATGCAGTTTCATTCTTTTATATAAGGACCAGCACCATTTGTTGAAAAGACTATTTTTTTCCTGATTTTGTATTCATAGCACCCTTGTTGAAGATCAGTTGACCATATATTGTGTGGATTTATTTCTGAGCTCTCTATTGTGTTCCATTGGTTATGTATCTATCTGTTTTATACCAGTACCATACCATTGTTATTACTGCATCTTTATAACATATCTTGAAATCAGGTGGTGTGATGCCTCCAGCTGTTGTCTTTTTCTTAAGACCACTTTGGCTTTTTTGGATCTTTTGTAGTTCCATATGAAATATAGGATTTTTTTTTGTAAAAAATTCCAGTGGGATTTTATGGGGATGGCATTGATTCTGTGGATCACTTTAGGTAATAAGGACATTTTTGTTAGTTTTTATTTAAATTCCAGTTAGTTAACATACAGTATAATATTAGTTTCAGGTGTAGAATTTACTGATTCATCATTTACAACACCCACTCTTCATTACAAGTGCCTTCCTTAATCCCTATCACCTACTTAACACATCCCACCCACCCACCTCCCCTCTAGTAAATCTAAGTTTGTTCTCCATACTTAAGAGTCGGTTTCCTGGTTTGCTTACTCTTTTTTTCCCCATATGTTCATCTGTTTTGTTTCTTAAATTCTACATCTAAGTGAAATCACTGGTATTTGTCTTTCTCTGACTAGAGCTACACTCTAGTTCCACCCAAGTCATTGCAAGTGGAAAGATTTCATTCTTTTTTATGGCTGAGTAGTATTTCGTTGTATGTGTATGATATATATACACATTCATCAGTCGATGAGCATTTTTGGCTATTGTTTCCATAATTTGGCTACTGTTGATAATGCTGTTATTAATTATTAACATCAGGGTCCATGTATCCCTTCAAAACAGTATTTTTGTATCCTTTGGATAAATACCTAGTAGTGCAATTGCTGGATTGTATGGAAGTTCCTTTTTTTTTTTTTTTTTACTTTTTGAGGAAACTCCCCAAGGTTACCAGAAAGGTTGTACCAGTTTGCATTCCCACCAATAGTGTAAGAGGTTTCCCCTTTCTCTACAGCCTCACCAACACCTGTTGTTTCCTGTGTTGTTAGTTTTATCTGTTCTGACAGGTATGAAGTGGTGTCTTCTCATGGTTTGATATGTATTTCTCTCATGATGAGTGAGTTGAGCATCTTTCATGTGTCTGTTAACCATCTGGAAGTCTTGTTTGGAAAAATATCTATTCATGTATTCTGCCCATTTTTAAAATGGATGATTTGGGTTTTGGGTGTTGAGTTTGATAAGTTCTTTATATATTTTGGAAGCTAACATTTTACCAGATATGTCATTGCAAATATCTTGTTCTACTCATTAGGTTGCCTTTTAGTTGTGTTGATTGTTTCCTTCACTGTGCAGAAGGTTTTTATTTTGATGAAGTCCCAATAGTTTATTTTTGCTTTTGTTTCCCTTGCCTCAGGAGACATACCTAGTGAAAAGCTGCTATGGACAATGTCAAAGAAGTTACTACCTATGTTCCCCTCTAGGATCTTGATGGTTTCCTCTCTCAGATTCAGGTCTTTAATCCATTTTGAATTTATTTTTGTATATGGTGTAAGAAAGTGTTCCAGTTTCATTCTTTTTCATGTTTTTGTCCAGTTTGTCCAACACCATTTGTTGAAGACACTGTCTTTTTTTCCATTGGATCTCCTTTTCTGCTTTGTTGAAGATGAGTTGACCATGTAGTTGTGGCTCCATTGCTGGGTTTTCTAGTCTGTTCTGGTGATCTATGCGTGTGTGTTTGTTCTAATACCATACTATTTTGATCACTATAGCTTTGTAATATAACTTGAAGTCTGGAAGTGTGATGCCTCCAGCTTTCCTTTGCTTTTTCAAGACTGCTTTGGCTATTTGGGGTCTTTTGTGGTTCCATACAAATTTTAGGAATGTTTGTTCTAGCTCTGTGAAAAATGCTGGTGGAATTTTGAGAGGGGTTGCGTTAAATGTGTGGATTGCTTTGGGTAGCACAGACATTTTAACAATATTTTTCTTTTGATCCATGAGCATGGAATGTTTTTACATTTCTTTGTGTCATTTTCAGTTTCTTTCATCAGTGTTTTATAGTTTTCACAATACAGATCTTTTACTTCTTTGCTTAGGTTTATTCCTAGCATTCTAACTATTTTATGATTCTTGGTGCAAAGATAAATGGAACTGATTCCTTGATTTCTCTTTTTGTTTCTATATTATTGGTGTATATAAATAAAACAGATTTCTGTACATTCATTTTGTACCCTGCAACTTTACTGAATTAATTTATCAGTTTTAGAAAGCTTTTGGTGGAGTCTTTCAAGTTTTCTATATAGAGAGAACGTGGGGGATAGGCTTAGGAATCCCCTGGGCCTACACCAATGGGTTAACAAGGCATAAAGAAATACAAAGCCATAGAATGCTCACACTCGAGTTTGGGTAAACTACATTGGTACCCCAAGAATATGGAGGTGCAAAGGCATCCCAGAATAGAGAGGGGGCGCAGACCCCACAGAATAGAGAGGGAGGGGCAAAGCCCCCAAAATAGGAACAGGAGCAAAAGCTCCCAATACAAAGGTATATAAGGTAAACAAGATTAGGCATGCAGAGCAAAAATGCCCCTTAATTTAGTACTATAGCAGAAAAGCTGCTTTCCCAGGAGGAAAGGGCCAAGTTAGGTAAACTGGTGAATTAGACTATAGACCACTGCGCTGCAGGCGAAGCAGCCCAGAGTGGAGATGGTTAACAAAAGAAGAGGTGTCTGTTAACCCTGAGGTTATTTCCCCTATCTGTCTCATCCCCTAGGCTAGCTAAGATAAACAGGCATGGTGCCTCCTGTCTGCAATTAACAACCATCTGCCCATCTGCCCAGTACCAGGATTTTGTTCTATAGTGACCCTAACCCCAAACACTGTGTATCTTCAAACCCCCCTCTTCCCTCACGTCCCCAAGTTAATGTTCCCAGTTTCTTTGTCTCTTTCTGCATGCTCACCACGTTTGTAAGCCTTCTGATCTTAATAAATATGGGGCAAGGACCCATATTCGGGGCTCTTGATTTTTCTGGGACATTAGCCATCTCTCACTTTAATCCTACATCCAGCTCTTTTGCTGGCCAAAAGAGAACTTTAGACTTAAAGTCTATGACAAGAGAGTACCATGTCATCTGCAAACAGTGAAAGTTTGACTTCTTCCTTGCCAAGTGGAATACCTTTTGTTTCATTTTGTTGTCTGAATGCTAAGGATAGGACTTCCAGTATTATGTTAAGTAACAATCATGAGAGTGAACATCTCTGTCTTGTTCCTGACCATAGAGGGAAAGTTCTCACGTTTTCCCCATTGTGGATGATATTAGCTGTGGGATTTTTGTATATGGCCTTTATGATGTTGAGGTCTTTTCCTGCTATCCCTACTTTGTTTAGGGTTTTATCATGAATGGATGTTGTACTTTGTCATATGCTTTTTTTTTTTTTTTTTTGCATCTATTGAGAGGACCATATAGTTCTTATCTTTATGTGGGTATTATATTGAACCACATTTGCAACCCAGGAATAAATCCCACTTGATTGTGTCAAATGATTTTTTTAACGTATTGCTGGAGTTGATTTGATTGTATTTTGTGAGAATTTTTGCATCCATGTTCATCAGGGATATTGGCCTGTAGTTCTCTTTTTTAGTGGAGTCTGGTTTGGGAATCAAAGTAATGCTGGCCTCATAGAATGAGTTTGGAAGTATTCTTTCCATCTCTATTTTTTGGAATAGTTTGAAAAGAATGGGTATTAATTTTTCCTTAAATGTTTGGTAGAATTTCCCAGGGAAGCCATCTGGCCCTGGACTTTTGTTTGTTGGGAGACTTTTGATTACTAATTCAATTTATTTGCTAGTTATTGGTCTGTTCAAGTTTTCTATTTATTCCTGCTTCAGTTTTTGTAGTTTATATCTTTCTAGGAATCTATACATTTATTCCAGATTGTCCAATTTGTTGGCATATAATTTTTCATAACATTCTCTTATAATTGTATTTCTGTAGTGTTGGTTGTTATTTCTTCTCTCTCATGTGTGATTTTATTTACTTGAGTTCTTTCTCTTTTCTTTTTGGTAAGTCTGACTAGGGGGTTATCAATTTTATAAACTTTTTCAAAGAATCAGCTCCTGGTTTCATTGATCCTTCTACTGTTTTAGTTTCTATGTTGGTTTTGTTTTGTTTGTTTGTGTTTTGGGTCTTTTGTTTTTATTTCTATATCATTTATTTCTGCTCTACTCTTTATAATTCCCTTCTGATGGCTTTAGACTTTGTTTGTTGTTCTTTACCTAGCTCCTTTAGATATAAGGTTAGGTTGTTTATTTGAGATTTTTCTTGCTTCTTCAGGTATACCTGTATTACTATATATTTACCTCTTATGACTTGCTGCATCACAAAGGTTGTGGATCATTGTGTTTTAATTTTCATTTGTTTCATGTATTTTTTTATTTCTTATTTAGTTTCCTGACTGACCCATTCATTCTTTAGTAGGATGTTCTGTAACCTCCATGTATTTGTGTTTTTTCCAAATTTTTTGTGGTGGTTGATTTCGAGTTTTATAGCATTATGGTCAGAAAATATGTATGGTATGATCTCAATCTTTTTGTAGTTGTTGAGGCCTGATTTGTGACCTATTCTGAAGAATGTTCAGTGTGAACTTGAAAAGTATGTGTATTCTGCTGCTTTAGGATGAAATGTTCTGAATATATCTGTTCAGTTTATCTGGTCCAGTATGTCATGCAAAGCCATGATTTCCTTGTTGACTTTTTGCTTAAAGGAACTGTCCATGATATATGTAGGGTGTTAAAGTCCCCCACTATTATTGTATTATTATCAACGAGTTCCTTTATATTTGTTATTGTTTTATATATTTGGGTGTTTCAAGTTAGAGGAATAAATATTTACAATTTTTAGATCTTGTTGGGTAGTCCCCTTTATTATGATATAATGCTCACCTCATCTCTGTTAGTCTTTGGTTTAAAATCTAGCTTATCTGATATAAGTGTGACTATTCTGGCTTTCTCTAAACATCCATTTGCATTTGGAGCATTTATTCCATTTACATTCAGAATAATTATTGATAGATACATATTTAGTGCCATATTATTACTTATTTTGTCATTGTTTCTGGAGATATTTATTCCATTACTTTCTGGTCTGTCCCTTTTGGTCTTTCCTTCCAACTCAAAGAGTATTTCCTGGAGGGCTGGTTTAATAGTCACAAACCCCTTTAGTTTTTGTCTGGGAAACTCTTTATGTCTCCTTCTATTCTGACTGATAGCATTGCTGGATAGAGTATTCTTGGCTGCAGATATTTCCCATGCAGCACATTGAGTATATCATGCCACTCCCTTCTGGCTTGCCAAGTTTCTGTGGAGAGATCTGCTGCTAGCCTTATGGGTCTTCCCTGGTAAGTTAGAGACCTCTTTTGTCTGGCTGCTTTTATGATTTTTTTCTTTATCACCATATTTTGCAAATTTAATTACCATATAATTTGGTGTTGGCCTGCTTTTGTTGATTTTGATCAGAGTTCTCTGTGCCTCCTGGATTTGGATGTCTGTTTCCTTCCCCAGATTGGGAAAGTTTTCAGATATTATTATGTCCTCAAATAAATCTTCTGCCCCCTTTTCTTTCTCTTTTTCTTCTGGGCCTCCTATGATATGAATGTTTTACATTTGATGGAGTCACTGTGTTTCCTAAGTCTACTCTCATGATCCATAATTTTTCTTTCTCTTGTTTGTTCAGCTTCATTTTTTTCTCATAATTCTATCTTCTATATCACTTGTTCATTCCTCTGCTACCTCCATCCTTATGGTCATTATGTCCATTTTTGAATCTCAGTTATCACATTTTTCATTCCTGCCTGATTGTTTTTTTAGCTCTTTTTTCTCTGCAGTAAACGTCTCCCTGATATAGTCTATGCTTTTCTCAAGCCCAGCAAGTATCCATATAATTGTTGCTTTAAATTCTCTATCAGGCATAATACTAATATCTGTTTCAGCTAAATCTCTGGCCATGACCTTTTCTTGTTCTTTCTTTTGGGATGAATTCCTCCATCTTGTATTTTTGTCTAGGTCTCTGTCTTCTTCTGCGCATTTGAAAAGTCTGTTATACTTCCAATTGCTGAGAGTAATGGCTTTATGAAGAAGAGGTCATATACTGACCAGGGCCTGGCACTTCAGGAACTGTCTCTGGTGTGTGCTATGTGTACTCTGCCTCTGTGTTTGGCTGCTCTATCCCTGAGGCCAGTTGTCTGCAGAATTTTTCCTTGCCTGCAGTGGGCAGTGTTTGGACCTTGGCCAGAGCGTGGCAAATTTTAACTAGGTGTTCTCTGATCTGCTTGTTAAATGAGACCTGATGCTACATCCACTAGAACTGAAGCCTGGAAGAATTCTATAGTCAGTAGATCTGGTGCATGTGGAAGTTTCTGCTGGGCTTCTAAGGAAGGGACCCACTGCTGGTCCTAAGGCACACTTGCCTGAGAAAAGTAGTACCAGCAAAGCACATGGCAGTGGGACTTGGTAGAAGCAGGTTAGAAAGTCACCATTGGTGATGTGCTGTTTACTGAATGAAGTTGCTTTATGCTGAGGGGCAAGGGAAGGAAATGGTGCCAGCCAGATCCTTCATCCCCAGAGAGGAGACTAAGTGCTTTCTGCTCTAATGGAATCACTCCCAGAAGAGGGAATAATTTTCCCTCATGTGTCCCAGGTGTTTTTCAGATAGCGGTTTTCACACTGTCTCTGAATTGCTTGCCTGCCTGGAGCAGCACAGTGTCCCCCAATCGCTATCCCAGCCAAGCCTACTGACTTTTCAAACTCCAAACTTTAGGTACCTGAGGTGGTGAAGACTTGCACTGATCTTCTGGGGGAGGGTATTACTGCACTGGGACTGATGCAAGTTTGACCAAGGAAGTTTAGCCATGCCAGAGTGCAGGGGCATGGGATTTGGAGCACAGCAGGCTAAATAGCCAGTGTAAAATTTAGCTGCCCTCAGCAGGTGCCTCTGTGCCTATGCTTAGGGGCAGGGAAGGGAAATGGTGACTGCTGGCTCTTTTGTCCCTTGAGAGGCAACTGCAAACATCACCTCTCACAGATGTACTTCAAGAAGAGTGAACAATCTCTCTCCATGCATCCTAGGCAATCATTAGATGACAATCTGCCCTGTGAGTTGCTTGCATGCCTTTTCTACTGGAATTGGTCAGCATCCTTATATTCTATCCCAGCCAAGGCAGCAGACCTTTAAAACTCCAGGCTTTGAACCCTGCTGGTTGCAAAAACTCACAAAAATCAGCCCCCCTCCTTTCCTAGCCAAAGGCTTGGGAGATGTGTTCTCCTTGAGCTTATCCTTGTGTGCTCCACTCTCTCTTCTCTTTCTTTGCAACCAAGGCTTCCTTACCTCTGGAGCACTCATGATCCGTTTCTCATGATCCGTTTCTCCCCTAAACCATGTGTCTGCACTTCTTATCTTCCTTGATATAGCCTCTTCTCTCCCTATAGTTGTGCAGTGTAGTTCATCAGTCATCAGGTTGATTTAATGGGTATTCAGGATGATTTGATAGTTATCTAGCTGCGTTTGAGAAATGAGGCAAGCCTAGGGTCCTCCAACTCTGCTACCATCTTAGCTCCCCTATTGGTAATATGGACATTTTAACAATATTAAGTCTTCCAATCCATGAATGTGTGATGTCTTTCCATTTATTTATGGTTTTTTTAATTTTTTTCATCAAAGTTTTGTAGTTTTCAATGTACGCGACTTTTTTTTTTTTTAATTTTTTTTCAACGTTTTTTATTTATTTTTGGGACAGAGAGAGACAGAGCATGAACGGGGGAGGGTCAGAGAGAGAGGGAGACACAGAATCAGAAGCAGGCTCCAGGCTCTGAGCCATCAGCCCAGAGCCCGACGCGGGGCTCGAATTCAGGCTGAAGTCGGACGCTTAACCGACTGCGCCACCCAGGCGCCCTTCAATGTACGCGACTTTTATTTCCTTAAGTTTACTACTTTTATTCTCTTAGATGCTATTACAAATAAGATTGCTTTCTTAGTTTCCTTTTTTGATAGTTCCTTGATAGTATATAGAATCACAATGACTTTGCGTATGTTGTATACTATATATGTTGATTTTGCATTCTGTAATTTTACTGAATTTATTTATTAATTCTAAGATTTTTTTGTGAAATTGAGGGTTTTCTATATATAAAATCTGCCATCTGTAAATAGAGACAATTTTATTTCTTCCTTTCTGATTTCCATGCCTATTTTTTTTACTCTCTTGTCTAATTGCTCTGGATAAGACTTCTAGTACTATGTTGGATAGAATAACCCATTGTTCCTTATCTTGGAAGAAAAACTTTCAGTTTTTCCCTGGTAAGTATAAATTGTAGCTGTGGGTTTGTCATGGATGTCTTTACTATATTGAAGTACATTCTTTCTATACCTAGGAAAACAATATAAAAGATCAGTAAAAAGAAGAGCTGGTTTTTTGAACAGATAAGCAGAATTTGCAAATGTTTAAGTACACTAAATAAGAAGAGAAAATACAAATGAAATTAGAAATGAAAAAAGGAAACATTACAACTGATGCCACAGTAATGCAATGGATCACAAGAGACTAACTGAACAATTATACATCAATATATTAGATAATTTGGAAGAAATGAATAAGTTTCTGGAAACATACAACCTACCAACATGGAATCGCAAAGAAATAGAAAATCTAAACATACCATTAACAGTAAAGAGACTAAATTAGTAATCAAAAACTTCCTATCAAAGAAACTTAACACAGGAGTAGATGGCTTCACTAGTGAATTCTGCCAAACGTTTAAAGAATTAATGCCAACCTTCTCAAACTCTTCCAAAAAATTAAAGAGGATAGAACACTTCCAAAATTTTATTACAAGACCCAGAATTACCTTGAAACTATACCCAGACAAACACACTACAAGAAAAGAAAATTATAGGCCAATATCCCTAATGAACATAAATGCAAAAATCCACAACAAAACACTAACAAACCAAGTTCAACAGTACATAGAAGTGATCACACACCATGATAAAGTGGGATTTACTCCTGGGATGCAAGGATGCAAGGATGTCTATATTACTTCAAAATAGACAAATTGATACATATGGTACACTATAAAAAGTTTTTAACAAAATTCAACAAATTTTCATGATAAAAATGTTCAAAGCTTAGATTAATATTTCATTGCAAAATCAGGAGATGTTAATCTGATGGATGACCAGTCTGTAGAATTTTCACTACCACATTCCTCCATGTGCCAAAATGTAACCTTCCTATATTCTGTTCTGCCAACTAGGGGAAAGAACTTAAATTTATTTAAGATTAGTGCTGGCAAGATCCTTAATGGATCCTTCTTCCAAATCTGGGCTTAATATATACCTTTCAAGTATTTAGGCCATGGGAAAGTCTGATGAGATAAATTTCTTGATGTTTTTTTGAAGCATGTTTTAAAATATTGTATCTTTGGTTGTGGTTGTACCTTGTGTCCTCGGAATTCCCTGCAGGTGATGGTGCTGTATTCCAGTTTTTGGAACAGTGAACTGCTTTCCCATGTTGGGGGAGTTCCTCACCTTACAAATATCTCCTACCATAAAAGCTAGAAAATGCTGGATACTCACTTCCCTAGGCTTCACTGTTATCATATACACATATGACCTAGATTCAGCCAGTTAAGCACATCAGAGCTAGTGACTGGAGCAGCAAAAGTGGTAAGGAACTCTTTCTATAGCCACGGTAACAGGTTCTGAAAATAGTAAATCCCAGTGAAATTGCCAATTCTATTAACAACCTTGCTCTATGATTTAGTTTTAAATGTGGTTTCTAGCTGCAGAGCTTTGAGTTTTGTTTTCCAGCACCCCAACAACTCTATAAACTCCCAATATCCTTTTAATAAACTCTGTCTCTCTTTTCTCAGCCAAAGTCTGCTTTGGTTGTTCTCAACCAAGAACAATGAGTTACATAGACAACATCAAATGTGCTAATGGAGACTTTGAAGGAGCTAATGGCACTTCACAGGGGATCTAAGTTACCACAATCCACAGCTCAGGTACTGAAAGAGTAGAATATAGTTTTGCCTCCGATGTGTTTCTGCCACTCATCCCGGGACTTTCATTTGAAAGAATTTAGCTCTGCATTTGGAAATTGCCAGTTTAATTCCTACTTTGTTTTTGTTTTTATATCAAGTCACTTTTTTTCCTATTTACATGACTAAGTGTTCAGTGAATTATAAGCAAACAAAAATTGTCAATTTTTGATACATTTGCATAAGAAATAAGTGTAATGATTTTATATTGCATTCCAGTGAAATAAATTCATAGAGTAATTCAGATGGAAATCATGCATATTTTTCATTTAATGAAATATGCAGTTTTTTTTTCATTTACAAGATTAAAATTAAATGTTCTTAGGCAAGCCTTGAAAACAGTTTAAAATGAGAGCAACAGAGACAACAATAAAAGGTCAGAGTTTAAACACTGTATCGAGTTTAAATCATTCATTTGGCATCACCGAGCATTTTTTTATTCTTCAATTTTTCACTCTTTCTTCTTTTGTTGCAGATCACATGGAACTAAAGAAAACTCAAATATCTAATTGTGGCCACTTGTCCAAAACTTTGAATGATGAGTAAAATTAGAGACCTACATCTCTTAAAAATGAATGCCAATAGAAATTAAACGAAAAAAAGAAAGAACATAAAAGTCACACATCAATAATTATTGCTCATTGATACTACTTCCATTTTATATTAGATACTGGCTAGAATAGTAAATAGTTAAGTTATCCAGAATATATCTTTGCACTTTCTATCCTGGTTTAAAAGAAAGACTTTTTCTTTTCTTTTCTTTTAAACTCACTGGATGATGGGCCTAATTGACATGATTCTCTTGCCTTATTCATGGTTTATTGTTAGATCCAGTTTTAAAAGTCAAGTTAGTATTAAATTCTTTAAAGCATGTCACTTTTGCAAATTATGATTCTTCCTCAGCCTTTTCAAGAGGGTTCTACCAGAAACACTATTTATTTTGTGTCAATTTAAAATTCACAGAAAACAGATTCCAGAACTCACTCTGTATCTGTGACTAGCTGTAACAAACCTTTATTAGCAAGTCATTTTAGATAACTGTTTTTGCTAAATTAGATTCATTTAGTCTTACCAATCTTGATGGCAATAAATAAACAAATAAGTAGTTTTTGAACACTATATTGTATACATTGCCCAGATGTGTGTGTATGTGTATGTATGAGTGTGTTCTTGTACCCCATATGCAATGCCCTTTCTTCTTGAGGGGAATTCTCCTTTGCAAATATAATTGGTGGGATACCTTACATCATGTCTCTATAGGAAGCTGGACAGAGGAAGGCTGTAGAATCCTTAATCGTCATTCTCCCTACTTTGCTGGCAGCCATATGCCAGTATATGGACCAATCACAGACTTCCACATCTACTTTTATTCACTTGATTGTGAGGTCAAGAGTAAGAGCACCTGCTTCCTTCAATACAGTATATGCTTCCTACCCTCTAACCCTCCTGTCCACATGCACACCTTACAAGTTTGATTCTCCAGCCTTTATGTTACTCTGTGAATTCCACAAAAGCTTCTTATTAAATTTACCTTTTACGAAGAATAGCTGAAGATGGTTTCAGCTGTTTGCAGTAACGACACTAAAAACCCAAGCGCCCTGACTGATATACTATTAGGTTTAGAGGATGGAGTTGACTACATTTAATGGTGCCAGATATTAGGCAAAAGGAATTGTATGTGCTGTTGAACTGCATGGAAAAGAATGTTGATGCTACATTTACAAACACTAACTGATTATCTAAAATTCCCTACATTTTCTATTTGCTTTTTAATAGCATTAAAATAACCCTATGAAAATATCTCAGCATTTTCTTTTCCAAGTAAGCTAATCCAATTTTTTAAAGTAAAAAATGCCAGGTTTAAATAATTAATTTAGCAAATATGTACCCTTTAAGAGGGAGAAAAATGAAAAACTAAACAAAAATTTATAAAATCAACTTTGACATCACCGTTACATACAACATTTTAGAAAACTGATTGTTTGCATCCCCAACCTCCCACACTTGAGCTTATGTACTTTCACTGTTTAAATTTTACTTGTCATAAGTGAGAAGCTAAGTAAATGAAAGTAGCTTTAAAAAGATCTGCACCCAGCATCATTGCATCAGACTTGCAGACATCAAACTCACGCTCATGAGCTTGCCTTCAGATTTAATTCTAGATGTCCTTTCTCTCCCGCACATGTGAATAAATAGGAAAATGATTTCCGTTAGCTAGATCTCTGGTTTAAGCAGAAATGCAATCATCATAGTTCCTAAGTGTTGTGTGTACACTCTCTAACTCAATTTTCTCAGCATTATTTAGACACGCTCACTGCTTAAACCTGATAGGAAGCCTTACCGCCCATACCAATTAACCTAACCCTGCAATTTAGTTTTACCCAGTCGTCCTTGAATCCTCCCTTGTTCTCTTCTGTGCTACTTATTTGAATTGGTTTGAATCCTTTCCCAGAAAGTGTTTGTAATCTAAAAATTGTCTTAATCTCTTTGGTCCAATTTTTCCTGCTCTTTAATTTCCCATGGGATCCAGGTGGATTTCCAAACTTTTCCACACATCACATGGAACACTATTTTTTAAGTACAATTTTCTCTTTGCATTTTGCCCATGGGAACTGGCATTCTAAAAACAGCAGTCATCAGCCAAACCACAATAAAGAGCTTATCTTCCTTCTATTCTCATGGGGTTTCTAGATGTTTCTCTCAGTAGGATCCAGAAAGGAAAGAAGAGACAAAAATGTGTCTTAACTGCCAAGCTAATGCTACTCTATACAGGTTAGGCATTGAAAAATATAAATCAGTTGAGAGGTAGGAAGTCAACTATGCCCTTGGAATGACAACTTCTCTGGGTACTTGGGACCAGACTTAAATAAAGAAATGAAACTGGGGATCTCCAATTTGGCTCAAGTAGAAAATAATTAACCCCACATCACTTATCATTATAAAAGTAAAATAAAGTCATTAGAGGGGATAAGTATGTTCTCCGAAGATTTCATTTAGAACTTGGTACTCTTTTAGGTCATCATCTTTAGAGCTTCTATGATTAATGTTGAGGTATAATATGGTTTTATGGGTTTAATTGACTTATCTGGATGCATAAATTCATGATTTTCTGAAAAAACACTGACAGATATTCATGTCACTCTACATGTGTTCATATTTTTCTCATATTTCTCTAGGTGGGAGTTTTTATGCTGACATTCTCTATCCTGCAAACAAATTGAGCCCTATAATGAGACATTGTAACACACTGGTTAACTTGGGATTTAAGATCTGCACAAAATAGATTTCCTATAAAACTAATAACAAGGCAGCATAAAATACAGTGATATATCTGATTTCTCTTCAGTATCAGGATGATGTTAAGTGGTGTCTCTATAGAGTTATATATGTTAAGGGAAACTAGAGTTTTTAATAACAAAAATTACCATAATTCTTTACTTCAATTTCTTCAAATAAGCTTCTTCTTGATTGTTCTTCCTAGTAAAACATGAAACAAATACTCTAGCAATAATAACATACTAGACCCTGTATTTGCATAGTTTCAGTTTGTCCTCAAAATAACTTTATGAGTTAGGTATCCAAGTTAGGTATCCACATTACCTTAGTGTTACAGAGGGAGAGAGGGTGGCTTAGAAAGAACTGTTACTTGCCCAGAGTTACAGCGCTAGTGGAGCCAGTACTTGAACCCACATCTATGTAGATACAGAGTTCAAGTTCTCAAACACATCTCATCTCCATGGAGAGACACAAATTTTTATATAAATGTAGACCATATAAATTACAATCTCAAGATTCAATCTCTGCCTGGTAGGAACAACTGTACTGTGCTAGTTATCTTTGGCAATGGAGAAACCATTCTCACGTAAGACAGAATCTTCCCCTTGTTGCAATAACGATTTGCATTTCTGTCTTAAAAAGTAAAGAAAAATTGAAATTTCCCCAAAAGACATGACATGAATACCAATCAACACATAGCTTTTTTCTTAACCTGAAATTATAATAATCTTTATGTCCAAAAGTTCCAACTGTAAGACCAAACAGAGTAAAGAGAGACCTGATAATGCAGATTTTTTGTAGAATTATATAAGAGACCAGGATAGTATATATTCTAGACACAGGAGAGAGGGTGATTTTCATGGCTTACTTGTAGCATACATGTGAGTTTGTGTGGGTGTTTGCAAGTGGTGGACATAGAGAAAAAAGGGAGTATTCATAACCATCTAGTCTCACAGAATTATTTTAAGAGTTACCAAATGATACATGTCTTAAAACATAGGTTACTTGTAATCTCCTATTCAAAGAATTCCATGTATCCTATAATTCATGCATTAGTCTAATTTTCTTCAATATTTTAAATATTTTTATCCTTCAAAAGTATGCAACTAAAATTACATACTCTGAAATTGCCTTTCTTAAGATTGATTTACTGCTGTGATGCTTGCTAACTAGAAATGGATTCAGAAAATGCTGAGATAAATAGCTAACCATATTAGAGAATATAGTGCTAAGCTGTGATAAACCTAGAACTGTATATATTATATTACCATATGTTAGTAGTTTTCAGATTAAAGAAAATTTATAAAATAACTGTTTTTTCCCAGAACAGACACTTCACCAAGAAATATTATTTTCTCTTTGTTTATGTCCTAATATCTTTTAAGGAAATTTTTAATACCTGATGTGTGTGTGTGTGTGTGTGTGTGTGTGTTTTATAAATCAGAGGACACAAAATAAGAGTCCACAGGTCTTTGTTAGTCTACAGATATGTTTTACTAGAATAAATTTGAGCCGTATGAAAATACAGTTGATTCTTAACACGGGTTTGAATTGCATGTGTCCACTTATATGCAGATTTTTACTTTTCTTTATACTTTCTTTTGCTTATTTTTCTTAATAACATTTTCTTTTTTCTAGTTTGCTTTACTATAAGAATACAGTTTATAATACAATGTTTATTTTATTGGTAAGGCTTTCAGTCAACAGTATGCCATTAGCAGTTAAGTTTAGGGACAGTCAAAAGTTATATATGGAATTTTCACTGCATGAGAGGCCAAAACCCCTAACCCCTATATTTTTCAAAAGTCAACTGCATTCTCTGGATGTTAGCACTCTCCTGTGTAAAATGCAATTTTTGGACAAAGTGATCTCTGAGCTCTTCTGATTTGAAACAGTGTGAGATGCTGAATGCTGACAATTGCTATCTGTCATTTTAAAATAAAAGGAGGGCTACCAATTTCTACTACAGTGATAGCTTCCCATGTTAGGGCTACAGTCAATTAGTGGGAGTGGAAAGCAATTTGTCTGCAACTTTCTAAGGCAGTACTGTGCAAACTTGAGAGTGTGTAAGAATCACCTGAGAACTCAAGAAAATGCAAATTCTTGGGCTATACCCCTCCAGACACTCTGACTAAACATGTCTGGAATATAAACTGAGTACTGTATTTGCATTTCTAACAAACTTTCCAGGTCATGCTAATGTTATTGGACTATAGACACATTTTGAAGAGCACTCATTCACCTGAAGAAGAATCATTCAAAAGGCATTCAACTCATACCACATACAAAAATTATCACAAAATATAATCAAAGACCTAAATATGAGAGCTATTTAAAAAAAAACATACAATCTTAAAACTATAAAACCTTAGAAGCAAACATATACATAAATCTTCATGACCACAAAATATGTACCAGCAACAACAAAAACAAACTGATAAAGAGACATCATCAAAATTAAAACAGTTTTGCTTCAAAGAACACCAATAAACAGGTAAAAAGACAATTCATGAAACAGAAGAACATTTTTATAAATCTTATATATGATAAGGGACTTGTACCTAGAATATTTAAAGAACTCTTACAATTCAACGGCACATAAAAATTTGCCCATGAATGTTCATAGCAGCATTATTCATAATAGCCAAAAAGTGGAAACAACCCAATATTCATCAAATGATGAATGGATAAATAAAATGTGTTATATCCACACGATGTAATACTATTTGAAAATAAAATGAAGTGAAGCACCAATACATGCTACAACAGGGAAGAACTTTGAAAACAGTATGCTAAGTAAGGGAATTTAGTTACAAACGGACAGATGTTGTATGATTCCATTATACAAAATGTCACAAATTAATAAAATGATAGAGACAAAAAGTAGATTAGTAGATGCTTAGGGCTGGGGGAGGTGAATAGGAGGATTCTGGGGGTGTCAGCTAAAGAGTATGCAGTTTCTTTGGGGATTAATGAAAATGTTCTACAATTGATTGTGGTGATGGATGTACAACTCTGAGAATATACTAAAAACCATCAAACTCTATATGGTAAGTGGGAGAATGATATGTAATGCAAATTATATCTCAATGAAGCTGTTTTTAAAAGGCATTAAATGTTTACTGAGCAGGTATTGCAATTTGAGCACTGTCTTCTCCCTCTTTGTAACTTTGAATATATCAGATTAGGTAGCAATTCCTCTGGAACATTTTTCTAACCTTCACCTTTCCCAATGACTTGACTTGATGCTTTGACTAAATGCTTTCAACACACCTCTGCTTCCCCTTCAGAGCCTGTGTGTCACTTTACCAAAATAGATTATTCAATATTCTGTCATCTTTTTCAGATTCTAAATTCCAGGAACCATGAATATTTCGTCTGCCATGCTATGTCCATAACTTAATACAGTGTTTGTTAGAGTTGGTGGTTAATAAATTATTCTCAAATTAATGAAGGAAGGGCTCATGATCTTATGAGACTTTATAGTGTCATAATACCTTGGTAGCATGAGGTGAAGAGAACGCCAAGCACTTCCTGTGCTCTTCACAGGCATACAGCCATGGTTGTCATGAAGACAAAGCACATTTTGTTATAATCAAAGAGGACACCCAAGGACTTTCTTCAAAAGAAGCATCAGATGGCAGAAGATTTAGAGTAAAACCCTTACCTTTTCTTGTTGTTGTTAAAACCTTACCTTTTTTGTTGTTGTTGTTTTCTTTTAAGCTCTGTAGCTCTGGGCAGACTGCCTCACCCAGCTAAACTTCAGTTTCCTCATCAGTAAGGCAATGATGATGATATTCATTTCTATTTTCCTGTCTGGGTGGTTGTGAAGAACAAACAAGATAATTCAGGTGTTCACTTCTTGCAAAGATGTGAAACTACATACCATGCTAATGGTATGACATATGAGTAAAGAATTAAAAATTTGACAACTGAAGAAAGTCATTTGTTTAGATCAGAACCAAACAGCAGACATGCTTAGTTGCCTACACAATAGCTATTTCTTTTTTCTTCCTCGCTAACAGGATTCCAATTTTGTTTGAGTAGCCATGTGTCCTACCCTAGGAACTGAATTCTGATTGGTCTAAGCAAATCATTAAAATTATATTTTCCTTATCTACAATTGGTTTTTGGATAGACATTAATTCAGTTCTGGCCAAGGAAAAATAATGTGAATCTAATATGTGCTTCAGGGAAAGATTTTCCTCCTTGAACAAAAGTATACAAGAAGAAAACTCTTTTATTTCCACCTACTTTAACTCCCTGTGTGAGATTCCATTCTAGAAGGACCTCAAGCAGAGGGCTGCTGTCACCAACTCCCAATTGTGAAAGAAGGGCCAAGAAAAACACAGAGATACTGCACCATAACTGTCAGTGAGCCACCAACCTTGGAACCAATGATCACCAGGGTTTTTGCCATATGAAGTGAATAACCGCCTGTAATATGGAAGCCACTATTAGTGGTGCTTTAAAATAGTGATTTTGAAAGTGCTCTAACTGATGCTAAGCTCTTTTTTGGAAGTGTGGTGACAGAGTGACACAGGGAAAGCCGTAGTTTTCCCTAGTCTTTCATAAGGCCTTCACAGCTATCTAAAGCAGTTTAGCCCAAGACTCCTTGCATTTTGCCACATTAGAGCTGGAACAATAGGCAATTAAATTTTTGAAAATTGGAAAACTTGCTCTTGAAATTAGGCAGATTAATTGAAATGATAAAAGGTATTTTTAAATGTTCATGTCTAAGTGCTTGTCACACTAATTTCGATAAAAGAAGAGAAGACAAAGCATAAGAGAAAAGAGGATGAGTTTTTCAAGCCTGAGCATTTGTTGATTTCTAATGTAGATTCCTATAGGTTCAGGACACTGTTTTAAACAAGGTACAATGTATAGCTGAAAAGTAATTGTGCAATTTTCTGGGTAGCTTTTGAAGTCTTACTGTCCCAGTCAACACCCATCTCTTTTATTAGAGTAACCACATCAAAGCAGCCAGGAAACCCAGGAATGCATAAGTAGGCATAAGGGCACATGTGTATACACAGACACACACGCGCGCGCGCGCGCACACACACACACACACACACACACAAAACCACACATAATTACTTTTGACAACTCTTCCTTTATCTCACTGAAGAAAGTGAGAGTAATTCTATACAACTGAATTTCTTTGGGGGGAGGGGGTACTTTTGTTGAAAATACACAAGTGCTATTAGTTAAACAAAGCACCTAGTGGAAACTCAGACAACAGATCTTAACGCTTTTTAACAGTGTGTCTGAAAATACTGACTATTGACATGTTTTTCAATGAATTTATTCCTCTTCCCTCCAGAGATAAATCCAAGGCAGACTCAGTTGTGGTAAGCATACATAAAGCTAAATGATTTTAAGATACAGTAATGAGTCATTTGTCTAAAAATACTGACTCTAAGTTAACCGATAGCAAGGCTCTTCACCTTATTCATATTGGAGTTCTCAATGCTAGGCAAAATCCCTAGCACAAAGGAAGGGCTCTATAAGTTTTTGTGGAATAAATTTTTGACTGAATGAAATCATGAATAAATTACTAATTTCCCAAATTTTACTGCTATGTTTCTTTTAATTCCTTTTCTGGATCCCGAACATTGAATTTTTGTAAAGTATCTTTCAAATTCCATGTATTATGAATATTTTGAATCATAAGAAGAGATATGCCTCTACATAATTTAGATTGTCATGAGCTAGAGTGAAGAATTGTTAGATTTTAGATTTATAAATGTTATACATTTATAAACTGAGAGCAGGTAATATGTGATCTCCAGCAGGGGTCCAGGACATTGAAAATAACTCACAGACCCAATAATACCTGAGCAGTCCACTGCATGTACAGATAATCATAGGCTGAGGGTCATTGTTGTGGTAATGACCTATCCTGGAGAAATACTTTGACCAAAACATGGTTCATCCTCTTCATCCAAGTCCAGCTTCAGATAAGACCCCTAAGAAATAATAAAAGAGGATCTCATCCATCTAGACACCAATATAGTTTAAGCAGTCCTGGAATAGAAGATACTATAGCCAAATTGCCCTCATGTCTTGCCCTCCTCTGTCCAGTGGGAAGGAAATGACCTAAACAACCTCCCAGTTCAGCCATATTGCCACTTTGGCAATGCCCTTCATACAAAACTTGTTCACTCCCTGCTTCTAAATCCCTAGGTCATAAAATCTTCAAGAATATTCTTCCTAGCTCCCTCTGCTCACTAACATGCTCTTCTTTATACCAATGCACACAATCAATCCATTTAGATGTAATCTCTTCATTCCCTGAATTCCTAAACCATATATATATAAATATATATATTTTATAAATATATATAAAACCCACAACATTTGTCTCTGCATGGCATATTATTTTACTATGTATAGCCAATCCCATATCATTTCAGCATATGTAGTCTGTCCTATATCACTTCATCATGATCACTAGTATTTTTAACAATGGATACCTTTTATTTTTTTTACATATTGAGCACTAGGTGCTATGTTAGGTGCTTCATAATCGTGTGTCAGGGTCATATCTCAGATATATCCCCCAATGTTCCCCTTCCTTCAACCTATTCCAAAATAGAAAAAAAAAAGAATCAAAGAAAGCACTAGCCTAAGTATACATCCTTGACTAAAAAGTGACTGTGTCTCCCCTTAATACCAAACAAATCATTCATCCTGATGCTTTCCTTTTATTTCCTATCTAGATCATGGACTCCGTACTTTTATAAAACCAGAGTTTGTGGAAAATCCAGGGAAAAACAGAGGGGAAAAACGTGGAGGACTCTGGATGTCCAAAGACAAAAGAAGTTTCCATTCTGGAAGATCTGGGAGTAGAATGGAAGGGACAACTCTCCCAATTTCCTAGAGAATGGAGGAACCATTTCCTAAGGGCACCCCAGTATCTCAACAGTCCTGGTCACTTGTAAGTGTCTGAAATAAGGGTATCCAATTTGGGGGACATATTATGTAGTTCTCCCCACTTGTTCTAAATTAAGAGGCCTTGGTCCATATGATATTCAGAAGGGTTTCATTAAAAACTATTACCATATGTGTATATCCTGTGAGTTTGCCTTGGTTACACACTTCTAGAATGGTATTCAATTCATCTTAAGGGTACAGTAATTATCCTATTAATCAACATATTCAATTAGCTAAGATGTCCTATTCATCAAAAACATACTTAATAAATGCAAGTTCATTTAGCTAAAAGAAAGCACAGGCATATTAATCTCCAGTAAATTTCAGATGACAATAAGATTAACAAATGTTTATAATCCATTTCTATCCTCGGCCATCAAAGCAAACATCAAACTCAAGCTGTCATCATTGTGATTCTAAATCATATAAAATGTTAACAAGCTAACACTTTAAAAACTAAAAAAGCAGAGAGCACATCTTTTATTAGATATTATGATGGTCCCAGACATTTAAGTCTTTCTTATTAGTTATCCAGAGGAAGTAAAACATGACTTTTATCATTTTTACTCCTCCCTCTAAGACATAAAGTACTGGTTAATAAAGTTTTTCAGGTTTGTCTGCAGCATAATTTGTGACATCATTAATCATGAAGAAATTGATTATTTTTGCCACCTAATTAGTGAAACAAACCTCCATTTAGCACCTTGTGCTGAAAACATGTCAGCACTTCATTACACAGATATTGGAAACTGCAATCTGGTTGCTATGGTGACAACAAGATCCTATGGGGATTTTTGTGTTTAGCTGACACCTCTAGATCAGACAGAATATGATTAAAAGAAAAGAATCTAACTTAAAACATTTTTGTGCTGAAAACACTATCAAATTATGTTTTTCAAACTGCCAATTTCAAATAAAATGATTGTATAAGTCTCCATAGAAATAAACTTCTTTTTGTATTTCATAATCTTCAGACTTTCATTTGTCTTTACTTTGAAGATAAAAATCATTATTGTAGAAACACTCAGACCATAAGCCCAATTGTTTAAATATTTTATTGATTTTAGCAATGTATAAATCATGATAGAAGTCAGAGAGTTAAGCCAAAGGAAAAAGACAAAAGATGTATGGCCTTAAAACAATAAATAAATAAATCAGAAACGTAGATTGCTTTATGTTAATATGATTCTGTGACAGTAACTGGCAGGGAAGCTTGTTAAAAAGACAATTCATTAAAAGTTATAGCTGTTTGGTTACATGCCAGATTTTCCCCTGTTCTTCCTTTATGCTATCGCTCTGCATTTATTTGCAATACTTGGTTTTTACAATTTGACATACATATAATGGAGCTCCGGGGTTAATATTAAAATATAGAAAAATATTCCAGTCAGCAAATAATGATTGAGCTCTTATTTATTCTAAATAAATGTAACACTTTATAATTTTTATAATTTAATCCTCCTTTCAAAAATTTCATTGATCTCAATATATGCAATATCTTATTTGCACAGCCCATTTCAGCACCTAAAGATGGCATAGCCTTGCATAGCCTTGGGTAGTTAGAACCTGGCTTCTGTCAAGACTAGGGTGCTACTACTGAGAGAATGGTCAAGACCCAAAGGACTGAGAAAATCCTAGGGTGGGTATGGCATGTGCTTAACAAGTGCACTCCAGAGCACATAATACCAGCCAAGTGTGGCAAAGAGAGAAGTCATTTGGTAGTGGAGTCCCAAATGGTTAGTGCCCAAGATGGCTCTTAACAGTGCACAGGATCTGAGATTTAATTGCAGGAAAGATTTCAACCCTGGCAAAATTTAGGTATAAGGCAGGAAAACCAAGGCATTGGCATACCCACAACCTAGTTTGGGAAGCTATTTTTAAAAGTATCTAATTTCCAGGGCATCTGTGTGGCTCAGTCAGTTGAGCGTCTGACTCTTGATTTTAGCTCAAGTCATGATCCCAGGGTAGTGGGATTGCGCTCCACTCAATGTGGAGCCTGCTTGAGATTTTCATTCTCTCTCTCTCTCTCTCTCTCTGTCTCAAAAATAAACTAAAAAATGAAAAAAATTAATTTTCATGGACGCTGAATCAACAGGAGCCAGCAAATCATTATTGATGTCCCAGGTGACACTGAATTGTTAGCTCTGCCACTGGACATGCAAATTTAAGAATAGAAGTGATAACTCTTCTGAGAACCTAAGCATAAAATATAGTAGACTGTATTGGTGAATATTGACTCAAGAGAGCCCTAAAATCACTGAAAAAGTCTATTCATAAAATAAATTATACAGAAATCATTTTGCAAGTCTGAATAATGATTTAGCAGAATTATAAAGACAGGGAGACTCCATTTGACTTTAGCAGTAAATAGCAAAACTTAGCATAAATTATCTTGCTGGCCTCAACTTCTCTGGAAGCACAAAAGGCAAATAATCTGCTATAAAATAAAAGTATAAAGGCAACCTTTGGCAATCCAGATCCCATTTACTCAGGGCAAAATAATGTATATTAATTTTTCTATATTTCTCTAGAATTCATAACCAAGTCAATAGTAGCCATGTATATTTGGTATAATATGTTCTCAGGACTACTCTGAGTGTCAAATTTGTGGCGTTACTTTTAGCTATATTGATGCTAGCTAGAATCTCTCTTAAGTACTATATGGAGCTCTAAACTCCATGACTGGAGAAGTGGCACATAGGCTTACAGCTGTGGAGTAGAGTTCAGTTTTCTGCCTGATTTATGAATAAGTATCTGAACTTCAAACTTTATCATTCTATAGGTACTACATCAATTCCTACTTAATCACTAAGGAAGGGAGATGGCTATACTATGACTTATGTTAAGTGTATCAGTCCACAGACAAATATGAAACTATAAGGTGTTTTGATTTTTCATTAAATCTTTCATTTTGAGATCATTTTAGAATCACATACAGTTACAGGAAATAATACAGGAATATCCTGTGACCCTTTATCCACTTTAACCCAATGGTAATATCTTTTTAAAACTACAGTACAATATCCCAACTAGGGTATTGACATTGATGCTGTCAAGTTGCAGAACATTTCCACTACCACAAAATCCCTCATGTTGCCTTTTATAAACATACTTCATTCACAGCCCTAGACCCTCTTTAGTTTCTGATAGCAGCTGGTCTGTTCTCTGTGACCACAATTTTTCAAAACTGTTATATAAAGAGAATCATACAGTATGGAATATTTTGGAACTGACTTATTTTATTCAATATAATTATCTGGAGATTCATCCAGTTTTTTTGCACATATCAGCAGTTTATTCCTTTTTTACTAAGTAGTATTCCATGATAAGAATGTACCACAATTGTTTAACCGTGTATTCATTGAAGGGTATTTGAATAAAACCACTATCAATATTCATATACAGGTTTTTTTGTGTGTTTTCATTTGTCTGTTGTAAACGCCCAGAAATGCAACCGCTAAGTCATATGATAGTTGCATGTTTAGTTATTCAAGAAACTACCAAATTGTTTTCCAGAATGTCTGTACCACTGAATGTTTCCAAAAGTGATGTATGAGTGATCCATTATTTGGCATTCTTGCCAGCATTTGATGTCAGTACTGTATTTTATTTTAGCCATACTGGTAAGTTAAAAGTGACATTGATTATCATTTCATTATCATATTTTCCATCTTCATATATTCCTCATGTCTTCTGCCATTTTGTAATTGGATAAAATTGTTTCGTTTTGTTTTTTTTCTGTTGAGTTTTGATTGAACTTTATGCTTCCAGATTCCAGTCCTCTGCCATGTATGCAGTTTTCAAATATTTCCTCCAAAGTTGTTGATAGTCTTTTCATCTTCTTAACAAACTTTCACAGAGCAAAATGTTTTGATTTTGATAAAGTTCAGTTTATCAGTTTTTTATTTTATGTGTCATACTTTCAAGGTGAATTCCAAGAACTCTGCCTAGCTTTGGGTCCTGAAAATTTTCTCCTATGTTTTACTTCTAAAAGTTTTATATTTTTACATTTTACATTTTACATTTAAATCCATGATCAGGACGCCTGAGTGGCTCACTCAGTTAAGTGTCCAACTCTTGATATCAGCTCAGGTCATGATCTCAGGGTCATGGGATCAAGCCCTACATTGGACTCCATGCTGAGCATGGAGACTGCTTAAGATTCTCTCTCTCTCTCTCTCTCTCTCTCTCTCTCTCTCTCTCTCCCTCTCTCTCTCTCAAATAAAAATATAAAAAGAATTTATAAAAAATAAATAAGCCCATGATCAGTGTCAACTTAATGTTTGTATACTGTGTGAGACAAGCTGAGGCTCATTTTTTACCTATGCTATTCATTTGCTCCAGCACCATTTGCTCAAAAGTAATCTTTTCTCCCTTGAATTAACTTCCTCCTTTGTCAATAATTAGCTGGACATATTTGTGTGGGTCTATTTCTGCCTCTATTCTGTTTCATTGGTCTCTGTGTCTATTTCTGACAATACCATATAGTTTCGATTACTGTAGATATATAAAAAGTCTTGAAATCAGGTAGATTGATTCCTCTCATTTTATCCTTCATTTTCAAAATTGTTTTAGCTATTCTACATCCTTTGTTTTTCTATTAAATTTTAGAATAAGTTTGTCTATACAAGAAATCTGGCTGGGATTTTGATAGAAATTGTGTTAAATTGAATTAAAAGCAAATGTAATTCAGCAAATAATATCAAATTGAATCATTATCTCAGGAACACAGAAGTGGCTTCTACAGCAATGGGTCACAATCTAATATTTGTATGTCATTATGTTCATGCTGAGGTGCTTCACAGACCTCAGCTGGAGATGAAGGAGAGGCCTAGGAAGTCAAGTTTCTCCTGTTTCCTGGCTAACAATATTCAAAAGCAGCAATCCCATTTAAAAGTATTTTATGTATCGGTACTTTTATTAATCATTGCTCTGTATGAAATTATCTCTGAACTTAATTACTTAGAAATAAATACTTATTTCTAACCAAAGTTTTGAGACTCAATAATGTGGGAGCAGCTTAGCTGTGTTGTTATGGTTCAGGGTCATTCATGAGGTTGCAATTCAGTTGTGAGCCAACGTTGCAGTCATCTGCTTCCACGATGACTCATTCACATGGCTATTAGCTGGAGGCCTCAGTTCCTCACCCTATGGAACTCTCTACAATGCTATTTGAGGATCTTCATGACATGGCAGTCTGTGTCTCCCAGAGTGGGTGATTAAGAGAGAGAGAAAAGAATAAGCCACAAAGCCATTTTTGACCTGGTCACTCACTATCACTGTTGCAGTAGTCTATTTTCTATAAAAGAGTCAATAAGTCTAGCCTACCCTCAAAGCAAGAGAATTAGACTCCATATTTTAGAAGAACAAACCCACCATAGATTTATACATAAGATGCAATTTTAAAAAAAAGTGTTTTGCTACGTTAGAAAAGTTAGAAAATATTTTTCTAAATTAACTTCATGAATGTACATGGCAATTCAATTATGTTACCATTTTGGTATCATAGAGCTTATTTTTGGTAATCCTTAAGCAAGGGAACAAAGGAAATTTTTTCATAACCAGATCCAATAAGAGTAAGCATCTAGATTTCTTCCACTACCAATTTTCATAATAATTAACTATTAAGAAAAAAAGGAAAGAAAAGTGTTTATGGCAAGCTTTGCAAGACAGTTTTACATACAACCATATACACATGCACTTATACACACATGCATCTCTACATTCCATGTCCACATCTAGGCATACAGATATACATACACACTCACTTGCCTAATCTTCATTTTTCTCATATGTAAAATAGGAATACAAATAGTACATAATACATAAGACTGAGGGTAAAATGAGATGATACATGCAAAGCACTTGGCACAATGCTTGGCACGTGGTTAGTGTTCAATATATGTTAGATATTTTTGTTACTTAAATGACATTGTCACAAATATGCCTTTCCTGTGATTATAAATAGGAAGAGAGGAGTTATATACTGGTATATAACATGTTAATACTAAATTTCTCAAATAGGACTATCCTCTTTCTCCCCCACTGCATTACTATTTTTAAGACTCAAAGGCACCCAGCTAATAAGTAGGCAAACTGGGATTTAAACCCAGTTTTCTGATCTTTCCACTACACTACGTAGATTGAATAAATGGTTTTTCAGCACATATTTTAAGTGCATCTTTTTGTAACCATCCACTGATGTATAGGTTTTTTCATATAACCCTTATTATATACATATGATATATTCTGATTAGATATGTGAGGTCCTCGGGGATAGGGTCCAAACTCTTACTACTTCCACTGTCCTCTTTGCCCATCCCTTCGCCAACATAATTTCTCAGTACAATGCAACTCTATATACAGGTAATCAATAAATTCATGCTTCTTAAGAAGATAAATTCCTTCCAGCACCTACTGATTTGTAATAGCTGGTTTTGACTATAAACATTCAACTCTGATGTAGGAAATTAATCAAAATCAGATATTCAGTAGCCAAGTGGAAACCACAAATGTGATAATCATATGAACATACTGACCTATAGGTGCCTGACTATTCTCACATTAGTTTTCTCTTCAGCTGAGTAAAGGTTTTACTATAAAAAGTTTAATTCTGTTGTTATTTCAAATAAATGAAAAAAAGAAAACCTTTATCTTAGACTTCAACGCTACTCAAAAGCAGCAAACTGACTGCAAAAGAAAGATACCTAATGAAGAATATAGCTCACTGGTACTCAGAAAAAAAGAGTAAGCATATGAATGGAAAACACATCTGGGTCCCTATATGGATAATAATTTCTGAGGAACTTATGAACAGGAGAATCTTATAAGAGGACAAATTGGAATTGCCTCTGGGGCACTTACCCAAAAAGTGTAATCTAACAGATCATTTCCCGAACTAAGCTGGTCCCTCAAAGATAGAGTCAAATCCTCTGGCTGTGTTGAGTTCTCAAGAAGAGATCAAATAGAAATGAGAGCTGGATAATGGTCTGGAGAGATTTCTGGAATGGGGATACTATTAAATTTGGTGAATTTTAAAGAAGTCTGATGCTCTGCCCCTACCAAGTAATGTGCTTTAGCAGTTTGGTTTGACTCTTTGAACCAGAGGGCCTGAAAAAGAATTAAAGAGTGTCATGGAAATCTCTTTTATTGCACCAGATGAGGAACACCAGCTTAGTAATAATGAAGTTGGTAAGCATAGAAACCTCTCTCAGGAATTTAGACTCTAGAAAGAGTCTTACAAGTTGCTGCCTGGCTCACTGCTCAACCAAGACTATCCAGATATAGATGGCTTACATACTTAATGTACTTAATGGATTCTAGAAGTTCAACCTAAGTACCAGGAAGCAAACAAAGAAAAAAAAAAAAAAAAGGCCCAGGGGGGGAAAAAACAAGCAGAAGGCATAGAATGAGAGACACTTAGTGAAACAGAGCTACTAGGAAGAAAGAAACTTGAGCAACACAAAAAAAAAGTAATGAAAGCAATTAATGACACTCAAAATTAGCACCAAAAAAAAGTTCTTGTGGAAAAAAGTGATGCACAACTATACAATTAAAAAATTAAGATAAATTGCATTATTGCAATCCAAATTAGTGGTCTGAAAGATTAGGAGGAGCTATAATACAAAAATAATAATAAAGGAGATGGAAAAATACTAAGAAAACATTAGAAATTTGAAGATGGATTGAGAATACTAAGTAAAAATAATAGGCAGTCCATGAAGAAAAAAAAAAAAAACAAAGAAGAACTTATAGAAAAACAGATTATAAGCAAATTGAAAAAAAATTTTCTGATAAAAACTCTCAAGAAAAATCTATAACCAGAAATACAAACGTTAGGACAGAGATCTCCACATCAGAGGAGAAATTGAGAGTAGGACAATTAACTTTACAATATACATAGTTTAAGGGGTAATGATATAGTGGCTGAGAGTATGCAGTTTAAGAGCCAAGCTAGGATTCTTAGCATAGAAAAAACATACTGCTGGCGAAAACATAATAATGATCTGGAACTAAAAATACTAAGATATTTCTGAAAAAAATAACAAAATATTAAAATAAGGTAGGATGCATAGGTAGACTATTCTCAGTATCTCTTTTTCCTAGAAAATAGAGACACAATAGAAAAAAGTTTATTATGAGGAGGAACTATTTATAAATTACTTTCGTATAATAGCAAAATGTATTCTATTAACGAAGTTAGACAATAGAGCAATGAAGTAAATAATAAAACTCCAAATTAGCAAGAGAGAGAGGTAAATACAATTTTTCTAAAAAACAACAAAAAATAAATGATTAGCAACTTGATCTAACCAGAAAAAAATGAAATGGAAAAAAGTAAACAATAATATAAAATAAACACTAGACATACATAAACCAGAGAAAGAAAATCTATTATATCTATTGTTATACCAAATGTGACCATTTAAAAGCATTTAAAACTTTAAATGGAAAAGATACTGAAAAGGAGGGATAAAAAATTGATCATTCCTATAGATTGGTAAAGGGTCATCATCAGTTCCTTTGGGAAGAAGAATCAGAAATAAATGAACCCCACTTTTCATCCTTTATATTTAGAAGAGTAAGATTCTTTTATTAAGGATCTTGAATGGGAAGGAGGAAGAGAGGAAATAAGAGAGGAAGAAAAAAAAAAGAGAGAGAGAGAAAAGTTCTCTCTATCTACTCTGTAGCAGTCCACCATTTGTGTTCAAATGCTAAACATAGAAAAGTTGCCATTTATCATTTTGAATGGCTACCATGCTCTTTGATTTAGAATATGTCCTTTGTAACTAGGAAAATGGTCCCATCTCTTAGCCCAAAGAGATATTGAGGAAGTGTTTAATCAGAGATAAAGAATAGGAATGCCTTTTCTCTAGATCCTTCTGTCCTGTGGTAGATTATTTCAAAGCCTGTTATTTCTCTGATCCTCTTAGCAGAAAGCCACCAATGCTCCCATGGCAATAGTCAATCCCAGATTTTCCTTTCTACCCCCATTCACCTATACCTGATGTGTTAATTTGTCAGGGCAGTCATACCAAAGTATCACCAACTGGGTGACTTAAACAGTAGACATGCATTTTCTCACAATTCTGGAGGCTAAAATTCTAAGATCAAGGTGTTTATGGGGTTAGTTTCCTCTGAGGTCTCCCTTCTTCACTTATAGATGGCCATCTTCTCCCTGTGTCTTCTCCTGGTCTTGCCTCTGTGTCTATGTCTTAATCTCTTCTTATAAGGGAACCAATTATATTGAATTAGCACTCACCTTACTGATCTCTTTTTAATGTAATGACCTTTCTTAAAGACACGATTTCCAAATAGAGTCACATTCTGAGGTACCACAGGTTAGAATTGCAACACACAAATTTAGAGAGGGACATAATTCAGCCCATAACACCTGCCTCCCTCATCATTGCTTGCTAATGATTGCAGGGACAACATTTCATTGACTCAGACTGATCAGCGAGCATCAGCATTTTGGTGTTTATTACCCAGTTCTGCAGTATCTACAAGACTGATCAGAATCAGCATTTTGGTGTTTATTACCCCGTTCTGCAGTATCTACAAGACTGATTAGAATCACCAGGGTCAAGAAATAATAGAATTAATTATTATCTCACCAGCAGAGCATGCACCTCTAGTTATTATTAGTTGGCACTAACTGGGAGGCTTTCTGCCTGACCTTGGTGAATATGGACTAGTGACAGGAATAAAGCAATGCTTGGTAACAGGAAAAGCCTGTTTTTCTTTACTTTATTCTCATACTTCACTTAGGATACCAAATGTGTGAGGTTTCTCCCACATGGACCAATTACCTGACTCCACTTGGGTGCCCTACAATTTCATTTCATTTTGACACTAACTGAATGAAATTAGTACATTCACCACAGGTAAGGACTCAGTCCCACAAAACTGTCCCCAATTTCAGACACCAATCTTAGTGCCGGGTTATCACCTACACTCCTGACTGACCGGCTATAAATCGGGGTTCCTATGACCCCCCTCTCAGGTTTGACAATCTGCTAGAATGGCTCACAGAACCAGGGTAACAGTTTACTTATTATTACTGATTTATGGCAAAGGGTATATTATGGGATACAAATGAACAGCCAGGTGAAGAAAGATACAGGGTGAAATCCAGAAGGGTCTCAAGCACATGAGCTTCTTTCTCCATGGAGTTTGGAGTGTGCCACTCTCCTTCCATATGCTTGTGTTCTTGTCCACTAACCTGGAAGTTCTCCAAACCCTTTTGGCTAGGGTTTTTATGGACTTTCATTCTGTAGACATGATTGACCAAATCATTAGTCATTGGTGATTAACAACCTTCAGTTCCTTTCCCCTCCCCAGAAGTCAGGGGATGGGGCTGAAAGTTCCAGGCCTCTAATCACACAGTTGGTTCCCCACACTCCTTTTACCTTTATCAAAACAGAGCTATTTCAGGAGCTGGAGACAAAAACCAAATATAAATTTATTTTGTTAGGATTTCTGTGCCAAGAACCAAAGACAAAGACCAAATATATCTTATTATATATCACAATATCCTACTTGGAAAAACCTGAGTTATATTATCTCAGTCATCTTCTCTTCCTTAGAGGTATGGTATTTATACTAAATCAAGCATTTTTTTTTGGGGGGGGGGTCAATAATAATAGCTTTTGGTTGGGTTGCAGATGATTAAGTTTGTACTATTACTTTTAATATTTGAGAACAAACCTCACCCTGAGTGAATAGAAAATATCCCATAATCTGCTCCAGGCAAGAAACAGAAGTCAGTGTTTTTGAACCAGAGATGTCTATTCATTTATCAGTCAAGTAATTTTTCAGTATTAATCACATTACAAGCTTTCTACTAGTTCCTAAAAACTCAACGATAATAAAAACAGACTTCACTTGTCTTCTTGGCACTTACAGTCTGTTCAAGGGAGATATTATGAGCTGCACACCCTTTTCAGATCATACACATCATAAAAGATGATAGAATGTTAAACCTGGGATGAAAAAAATCTAATATTTCTCACTTATGAGGAATCTGAGGACTCTCAGGTTTCCACTAAGAAACTATTGCTTGAGAAACACTTAATTAAAAGTTGATTGCTGGGGGCACCTGGGTGGCTCAGTCAGTTAAGTATCTGACTCTTGATTTAGGCTCAGGTCATGGTCTCAGGACTGGTGGGATCAACCCCCATGTCGGGCTTAACGATAACAGTGCAGGGTCTGCTTGGGATTCTCTCTCTCCTCTCTCTCTGCCTCTCTCCCGCTCATGCTCTTCCTCTCTCTCTCAAAGTAAATAAATAAACTTTAAAATAAAGGTTTATTGCTGAATACAATACACATTTCTCCAAAAAGATATCCAACGGCCCAATAAACTCATCATTAGCCATCAGGGAAATGCAAAACAAAAGCACAATGAGGTGCCACTTTATACCCATTAGGACAGCTACAATCAAAAAGGTAATAACAAGTGTTCTTAAGCATATGAAAAAACTGCGTTGTAAAATGGTACCACTACTTTGAAAATATCCTAATAGTGACTCAAAATGTTAAACATAGAGTTACCATTTGACCCAGCAATTCTACTCCTACATATATATCCAAAACAAATAAAAACGTATGTTCACACAAAAACTTATATGCAGAAAATGTTTATAGCAGCATTATTTATAATAGCCTAAAAGTGAGAACAACCCAAATACCCATCAGCTGATGAACTGACAAGCAAAATGTGGTATATCCATACCACATAGAATATTATTAAGGAAAATAAAGTAATGAATTACTGACAGATGCTACAATATAGACAAATTTTGAAAATATGATAAATGAAATAAGTCAGTCACTAGAGACTGCCTATGATACCATTTATATGAAACATTCAGAATAAACAAACCTATAGAGACAAAAAATAGAGTACCAGTTTCCCAGGGTTGGAATATGGGGGTAGAAAACATTGAAGGAATTTGGGAATTGAAAATTTTCTAAAATTGAGATGATGCACCACTGTTGAACTATAAACTTTAAATGGGTGAATTGTGTATTATGTGGATTATACCTCAAAGCTATTATTTTTAAATGCCAGTTGCTGTCATTTTAGGTGTCTACTTCTTGCCGATATGATCTTAAACAAAATGGGAAGATAGGCACAAGTAGAACATTCATTACTGACCTAAAATGATTACCCCAATAGTCAGAGAATGCTTGTATTTTTAAAAATTTTAAAGAATAAAATATAATAAATAATTTTAATAAATTTAAAATTTCCATCAAGATAATGGCTCAACACTAGCAAAGTCAGGTAAGGAAGTGCATTCATCTAGCTTTCAGAACCATGTTCTTTCCATTATACTTTCTCCATATGGACTGCACAACTTCAAAATTCACAAGATTGTACAGTGAATGGCGCCCCTTGGAGCTCAGCACACCACATAAACAGCAACCCACAATGATCCCAATTGGGTCACTGCTCCAAAGGGTAGAAGAGGTTTACTACTAAGTATACTAAACCCTTGGGTTGTGAGTGTAATTTGTTCTGGAAACATGCTTGTAATCAAAGCACTTGTATATCAAAGAGAATTTCCCCATAGGAAATACTGGAAACTCAGATGATTCATTCCACACCCAAAAATATTCATATAAAAACGATTACAATACTGTAGTATAATACAAAATAATAAAGAAAATACAATATATAGAGAAAAATAAACAAATTAACCTTCACTTACCTTTGAAATCTTCATGGTTGGTATGAGGGAGACAAGAGAGAGGAGGGTTATTGTGTAGGACGATTGTTCATTATCATGAATGGATGTTGACTACAGTACAGTATTAATGAACTCTTGTCATACACTGTATTTAATGTAACTGCCAATAAGGCAGCAGAGGAAAGGGTCTATATCTGCAGGCAGCCTGACCTAGAATGAAACAAAGCATTCCTAAACTTACTCTTGTATAGAAAAGCAGAGGACTGTCCACAGCTGCTTTGAAGTGACAAAATACAGTAGTGCCAGTTGTGGGCACCTTCCAACATTCTGAAAAGTCACTGATTTCGCCCAAACACCATAGCTTCAGACTGAACATCTGAGCATGGGAGATGATCACCCAGAATCCTGCAGTGAGCTAGAAAGAGAAGAACCATTGGCTCATTCATGATCATGTGACATTCAGTGTCAACTACTACTCATATTGCAAGACATTTATCAAGTTAAAATTTATTAGAAGTGTTTGGTCATCTTGTGGGACACTCAAAGAACAAGTTACTCTGAATCCAAGGTTTTATTGTATTTGAACTTCCCAAAGGTAACGTACATCCTGATTTGTTTACTGAAACTTAGGAGGTACTTTGTATTCTATTATCCTTACCCAGGACCATGAAATCAGCATTAAGAAAAGCAAGGCATTTACTGACACCTGCAAGTTACTTCTCTGAAAAGGAACCAGTATGCTGGTAGGAGTCATGGACTGCTGTCTGGGTGAGCAGACTTGTCTAGTGATTTTCTATAGTCAAGCAACCCCAAGCAACCTTCAAAACAAAACAAAATCTTTTTAGCTTAAAGGAATGTAAAAAGAAATCAACATATGATAGAATTTGGCAATTTAATTTGTTTCCTTTAATTTAATTTTCACATGCCAAAAGTGCAGACTAAAGAGGTGTTAAAATGCAGGGAACAACCTTATAGAATTACTGTTGCTCCCTGTAAGAGGTTATGAAGAAGACATAGATGAGAATTTCCCTGAACCACTAAATTTTAATGCATGGTTGATTTGGGCATTTTGAGATGAAGTGTGTAAAGGGCTGATTTCCTTGAAATTTCTCAGTGTACACAGATCATAAATGCACAGCTTTGATGTTTCCCTAAGGTTCTTATGTTATCTGTTTAGAAGGCAGTACATTATACAAGTGAAATGCTGAAACCATGTCTACTCTATGCAGATAGTGGATAATTTTTTTCTGTAAACATTGCTTCTTCTTCAAAAGTTTCAGTAAATTAATGATGAGATACATTTTAAATAATAGATTGCAATAAATTGATATGTTTAAGAAACAGTTTGAAGAGATCATAAAGAAACAGAAGTCTTTCCCCAACAATGGTTATAGAGAAATGATAAATGTTACTTTCATCTTTCATTAGAAAAGTAATGCTTATTCCTTAAAGAAAAGGTTGAACACAGAAAACATTTTTTAATATCTTAAGAACGACCATCATAAAACAATTATGTTAACATTTTGGTGAAGTTCCTCTTATTTTTCATATCTAATTTGTTTTGTTTTGCAAAGCATCAATTATATATTGCAACCATACTATTTATCTTTACAAGTTTGGGTCCAAAGCCTAATATTTAAGACTGAAACATGCCATATTCTTCACACACACACACACACACACTCACCCAGAATTTTATTCAAAGGACAAGTTTTATTTGCTCTAATTTCCTTAATGTAGCCAGAATATGTATGTGCTCCTTTGAAGCTGAAAGATTCCAGAAGAACTACCACAGTTGGTTAGTCTGATCTAAACAGTTCCCAAAACAGATGCCTGGGGGTGAGTAGAAACTCAGAGGACAGTTGCCCCTGTGAATGTTAGAATACATCATCATCCTGTACAGTTCTGATGCTAATGCTTGGGCCTGGGACTTTTCCTGAAGATATTATTACTCCTCAAGCAGACCACTGGGTTTGTTCAGGTGGGACAGAGGAAAACCTTTCCACAGAATTGTGAAAGTTAAGGATGATTCACCCAACATTGGCCTTGTATCTTAAGATGACAGCTATTTGGATTCAGTCACAAAAGCTACTTTTGCTAGGACAGAAGCCTGGGCATATCTCTGTGTCACCCAGAAAACCACTTCCTTCTGACATATAGCTTTACAGCAAGAGAGAGTCCACTCATTCTTTCTGTGCCTTTATCCTTTGAAAAGTTTATCTCTGGAGTCAGATTTTCCTCACCTGATCCCAGGGCCTCCTTCGGGGCCACTTCAATCCAACTTTCCTGGAAGAAAGGGGTTGGGTCTTGACCCTTTCTCTCCTAAAGAGCTCCACCTTATATAAATGAGCCCATTAGTTCCAAGACAAACTTCAACTTCCACCAATCAATGCTTTCCTCAAGGAACAAAACAAAAGTTTGCCTCACCAAACAAATCACTGTCCTCTACATATAAAGCCACATCCCATGGCAGTTGAGAGTATGGGTTCCAAAGCCTCAAGGCCTGGGTTCAAATCTCATCTTTATCATTTACTTTCTTTATGACCTTGTCAGATACCATGAATCTTCTGTTCCTAGACTTCCTCATCTGCATAATAGAGATGATATCAATGTCTTCTTCATAAGAGTGTTATGAGAATTCAGAGTTAACTTATATAATACACTTAGAAAAGCACCTGACATATAGTAAACACTGAATATATGCTAGCTATTAGTGCCCTGATTTTTTCACTTAAAATTATGACTATTTTCCATGTTATTTCTTATAGCTGCCTATTTTATATCAAATGAATGTAAGCTTATTCAACAATTCTCTTAAAATCGGAGATTTAGCTCTTTTCATGTTTTCACTATTACTACTCTATTGACATAAATATCTTTGTGCATTAATTTTCTCATGTTTAGTGTTACATCTTTGAGTTGAAGTTCCAAAATAGAAACAACTAAATTGAAGAATAAACAGTTAACAGCACCTGATAAATTTTGCCAAAATACCTTACAAAATCAATCTAATTGTTTTCAGCAATTTTGATGCCAGTGTAGTCCCAGACCTCAAAAGGTAGAATTTGAAGAAGAAAAAAGACTCCTAATTTTTTAAATAAAATTCTCAAATCTAACCTCAGACTTTATTATGGGTCTTATCTGTCCTCACCTTTTGCTCTGAGAGCAATACTATTATTCCAAACCAATACAATGATGTCTCTAGTCTTCAGCTTTCCATGACTTGAACTCAAATTTGTTAAAAATGAAAAATGGGAGCTGACCTTCAATAAATACAAATACTCTCAGTCTACACACTTCTCAGTAAATATTGCTTAAACATTTGTTGTGTCAAAAGCCCTACAATGGAATCAGAGAAAATAAAGAGATGACTCAGAGACAAATGCCTGTGATAAACCTGAAATGCATAAATTCAGAATAGTCGATAAAGAAAACTTAGAAAAGCAAACTTATTCCCCGTCATCACAATGTTACTGTAGAACAGCAGTATAGCAGATGAAAGCTCTGGGTTAGACTGCTTGGTGTGAAGAATGTTTACTTTGAGCTAGTCTTAATATTAGATAAAGTCTCATGGAAGACTGAATGTAAGTCTCCATTGGTGGTACAGGGATGGCTGAATTAAATTGTCCCCTAACTTTTAATTCCCCTCCTCATGAAGTTTTGGATGGGCACGGAATCACCCAGCTAACCCACATTTCCAAGCAAATCTTGCATCTGAATTTGGTTATGTGATACAGTTATGGCCATGGGGATATGAGAAGAAATTGAGTGTGCAATGCCTCAATATTGCTTTAAAAAGGAACGGGTACACACTAGGCTTTGCTTCTTCCCATAGGTTGATATATGGTAGGATGTGGAGGATCTGCCTTGGTTCCACATGCAAAGAACAAAAGTTTTGGATGACTGAGCTGAACTGTTACATGAGAATGGGAAAAGTTCCAGGCATTTTAGGAGTAAGGTTTCTTGGGGGTGCCTGGAGGGCTCAGTCGGTTAAGCATCCAACTCTTGATTTTGGCTCTGGTCATGATCTCAGGGTTAATGGGATTGACCCCTGTGTCAGGCTCTGTACTGATAGCATGGAGCCTGCTTGGGATTCTCTCTCTCTCCTCTCTCTCTACCCCACCCCTGCTCACACTTACTTTCTCTCTCTATCTATCTCTCAAAAATAAACAAAAAAAATTAATAGGGCTTCTTTGTTTATAGCAACTTAAGCTTCAACATTCCTGATATAATACAACTCCAGCAAAGGGCAAGTTTGTTTTTATTTGAATTTTAAAAAAGAATGGCCATGAAATATCATCTGAAAAACATAATCACTAATGACTTCTACATTGTTCAATGATCTTACCCTCCCTGCCGGAAGTGCTGTTGGCCCACCGCCTTCATCTGCCAGTTCCTCACAGTTTGCCTTAGCTGTATAAAGCCACCTTGCCCATGTTCACATCCTAATAAACAGCCTGCACATTAGAACCTTCTCATGCTCTACTTCTCAGAAAGTTCAACCTGCAATGGTATGTAACAAGGGTGGTCCCCAAAAGCAGGTAATAGAATGGATTGTCACCCTCTGGCTGGCAGTTAAGTCCCATCATTGGTGGTAGATGCATCACAGATGGACCCTGGTACAACTAGATGGCCCAATTGCTAAAACTCATGGGTACTGAATTGTGATGGTGTACCAGAGCAAGAGAAGGCCAGAGCTAACACAATGTATCAAACATTTGAAAAACTGGGGGAAATAGTAACCATAATGACAATGGAATTAAGTGGCTATTACTAAGCTCCACTGATGCTCTAGAAAAAGACAATGGAAAGCTGAGAGCAATTAACAGGCAATTGAAAGCTAACTGTGAGAGCCAGAGAGCCTCTTTGGTAGTAATAAGCTCTCACTTCCTGCAGCAGGGGGTCAGACAAAGTTAAGGACCAGACTCGGGATTTAATTGTCACTTGAGGAATTTGTACTTGTCTTCCAAAAACTCCAGGTTCTCCAGAGTTAGAGGTCTTGGTAATCCCTAAGGCACACTTTCAGCAGGGAACCTACCACGAGACCCTTTGAGTTATAAGCTATCTCCATTGTCTGAGCACTTCGGATGCCTTGTGTCAAGAAACCAGCTGGCAAAAAGAGTCACCCCTTTGGCAGAGTTTCTATGACACAATAGGGGCAAGGAGGGATATTTTTGACACTTCAATGTTCCACATGGGTGCTGCTTGATATCCCCTTGCAAAGTTTTGATGCTACATCAACAAGTGAAGCCACACTGGCCTAGAGAAGGGCATAGTGACCAGAAACGAGATTCTGGACCATTCCACCAAATAAGCCCAGTGAAATCACCAGTACAGTTGAAGAGAGAGAAAATGAACATCAGTTGTAACCTCAAAACCAGCTGCAACAGCAGGGGCTCTGGTTTATCCCAACCAAACTTCCTTTTCTAAGTTTATCCCAGAAAGAGGGGAACCAATTGGAATCTTGGAGGATAAACTCTCTGAAAAAGCAAACAAATAAATATATTATATTAAATATATATATAATATCTATACACACATACATATATCTCATTTGTATATATATATAATTATACATAATTTTTATGTGTATTTATAATAGACATATAAAATTTTATATATACAAATCTGAGTTCAAAGGGTGGATTTTAGTGGGCACCATGAGGCGCCACTTAAGGAAGGTCTTGTCTCAGTCTTTGGAAGAGAATTAAGGAATTTCCTTAGCCGCACAATCACCTGGCTCAAGGTTACACCCTTCCCAGGGAAACACACATTCAGTTGCTAATTGTGGTGGGCCATTAAAAGCCTAGCCATTTTGGCCTAACAAGGGACAACTGTGATGGACCATTTTAACTCTGGAGCCAGCCGAGGCTGTCATCATCAGATCAGCATTGTGGCTCCATCTATCTTTGCCCCATGTGGCTTCCTTCCTCTTCCTCCCACAGGTTTTGCTCTCCTGGGCATTCCCTAATAAACATGGCATGTGCTACAACTGGTCTCAGTATCCAATTGCCAGAAAATCCATCAAACTTCTTGAAACACATTATTCACTTCGATTATAAGACACCGCAGTCTCCGGCCTTTCTTCTACTTCATCAGCCACTACTTCTTCCTCTTTTATATCATTTCTCTAACTCACATGCACCAGGACTCCTTTTTCAGTCTTCCCCCCTCTTTTATCTATTTCTCTTGCTGATATTGGCTAGTCTTACTGCTTTAAATATCATGTAATCTGTAAAGCAGCCAAAGCAGTTACATTAAAACACAGAATCATGTCACTCCTCCCAAAACCATCCCATAACTTCTAACCTCAATCAGAGTAAAACCCAGTTTTGTTGTTGTTGGGTCAGGTTTGTACTTACATTAGTAACCACTCCCAACCATTACCTTAATTACATAGGTCAAATCTTAGGAATCATCTCTGGCTTTCCAGTTTTTCTCACACCCAGAGTCCATCACCAAAGCCCGTGGCTCTTGTTTCAAAAATATATCCCTTACAGAAGTAATCATTAATGTTCAACAAATATCTCCAATCTCCTTCCTATTTCCCAGGTCCTGTGCATATTAGGTTGAAACCATGGAATTAAGACAAGCCAAGCAAGTGTGAATGCCAATAATGAGTACCATCTCCAGTCTAAAGAAACCAGGAGCTAGTATGCCTCCTTTATCTCTCTCTTCCTCTGCTCTACTGACCTTGAAGGCTACATGCTCCAGATGGTATTGCTAAAATATGGAAGAAACTTTGATTCTTGAGTCACCATTTGGAAGAGAGCTCCTTGGACAGCTGCCCAAAATGTATCAGACTGCAAGAGGTGAAATACACTTTTATCGGGTTAAGCCATAGAGATTTGGGGATTTGTGTCTTGTGGCAGCTAGCATTAATTACTCTAAAAAAATTAACGCTGGTTCCAGGAATGGGCAGGGGTTTCTCTAAAGAAAACAAAAGCAAAAATACAAGGCATATTTTCAGGGGTCATGTGTCAATCATAACTATGATCATATCATTACTGAGTTAGCAACTCTAGGAGAAGAAATAAGAAAATAGAAAATAAGTAATGTTCATTGCTTAGTGTAGTCACTAAAAATGTTACCTCTTTACACAAGATTTTCTTCTCCCCACTTCCCACAGTTTCAACATTCATTCTGCTGTGTATCACTTCATATTACTCACCATTACCTTAAATTATACAATATTATTGTTTATTCATTGAAGATGTGTCTCACTAGAATAAAATCCCCATAAAAATATGACTGACAGTCCCATGTTTACCACTTTATCATCAGAATATGTAGCAGTGCCTGTCACACAGTAAAAATATATAAATAAATGTTAAACAAATGAAGAAAAGAATGAATGACTACACCTTCCTTTGAGATGAAGTCTTCTTTAATCAATATGCTGTGGTAACTGTCTTTTCATTCTCTTTCTCTTTTATTTTTAATTTTTTTAATGTTTTATTTATTTTTGAGAGAGAGATCAGAACATGAGCTGGGGAGGGTTAGAGAGAGAGGGAGACACGGAATCGGAAGCAGGCTCCAGACTCCAAACTGTCAGCACAGAGCCTGACGCAGGGCTCGAACTCATGAACTGTGAGATCATGACCTAAGCCGAAGTCAGCCAGTTACCCGACTAAGCCACCCCGGCACCCCTCTCTCTTCCTCTTTCTACTTCACATTCTTGTTCTCTCTATACAAACTCTCTTTTCTTTCTCCTTTATTCATCTGCTTATCTTTTCTCTCTAAAGACTGGTTTCTCTGCTTCCAAGTTTACACAACAGCCCCACAACTTCCAAATTAATGTGTTCTCTTATTATACCATAATTCCTAAGTTATCTTAAGAAATGACCTTATTTAGGGGTGCCTGGGTGGCTTAGTTGGTTAAGTGACTGACTCTTGGTTTTGGCTCAGGTCATGATATCAAGGGTTGTAGTTTCAAGCCCTGTGTCAGGCTGTGTGCTGACAGCACGGAGCTTGCTTGGGATTCTCTGTCTCCCTCTCTCTCTCTCTGCCCCTTCCCACTTGTATGTGCTCTCTCTCTCTTTCTCTCTCTCTCTCTCTCTAAAAAATAAATAAACATAAAAAAAAGAAATGATCTGATTTAGTTGGCTTGGGTCATTTATGACCATTTTTGTCTATGTGGAGAGAGGAGGTATATACACAAATATCAATGTCCTAAGTAGAAATCTCAGAATACGTTCTACTACAAATGCTCTCAAGAGCAGAATAATGAAGAGGAAGCTGATTAATGAGTTTTCAAATAACTGCCCCCTATTTGTGACATAAATCCTTTATCAGGACACCAACCATTTAAAAACAGTAATGAAAAAAAATCCTAAAAATTGCATTCTAAAAAGGAAATAGATAGCTGAGTAATATTATTGACCATTTTGAAGAGCAAGGGAAAAGCAAATATTTTAATCAATTTTTATATCATCCAATATCCCCCAATCTTTAGAGTTACTTGTTCAGTTTTATGTTTAAAGAAAAACTCTCTTTGTTGGAAGCATATTCAGTCACAATATTACAAAAAGTATATAAGGGTTAAAAATAAAATCACATATACTTTTTTCTATATGGAATTATTTTATTCTGTCATTCATTTGGGAAAGGAAAAATTAAACAGCTCTAGCAACAAATCTATAAGCAGATAAAAAAGCAAGTTTAGCTATAGCTTACTCAAGCACTTTCCTGGAAAAGTTACAGATCAAACTAAAGATTCTGACAGTAAATACCCTGCTTATGAGTATGATTTATCCATGAATATAGCTACTGATTTAAAATAAACTCACAGCTCATACTATAAAAACTATGCTTTATATATTACTCCAATTATGTCATCTAGTATAATCAGGACTTTTGACATTCTCATTTTAGAAAAATAATTTTAATATATTTTATGATTATGTGATAATTTTTTAAGGTATAAGTGTTATACATAGTTGTGTGATATAGACATATGTGTATATGTATGTAATATATATACACACACATAAACCCAGTGTTTTGGGTCAAAAATATTAAATTTAAATAAATTTTAAATCTATATCACAAATATGTACTTATCCTACCTTTTGATTTCTCCCCTTAAATTCTTCAGATATCCATTATTCTCTGCTGCCCAGAAACTATACAATTTTACTACATTACTAAGGTCTTGTTATTTTATTCCATAAAAGATTTATTTTGTTTCCCTTTCCAGACCAACCAGAAGATAATATTCCAGAATGTCAAATAGATGATTATCTTATTATTTTATACCATAAAAAAGTTTTAATGCTCCCCATATTCATTCAAGTAGGGGACACACACACACACACACAACCCCCAAACTGACAGCATGCTAAGTGTTAAAGAAAAAATAGTGAACAAGCCAATTTCCTAAACTTTTGTTGTTTAGAATCTAATAAATAAAAATTGTTAAGCCCTTACTACATTCAACACGTTATGTACAAAGTATAGTAGCTCATTTTGTTCTTCCAATCCTTTGACCTAGGGTTAATATCATTTTAAAGATGTCATAAATTAGTTAATAAGCCAAAACTCAGATGATGTTAATTTTTGTCTGTGGATAGCTAATCCTCAAACACAAATATTAAGCACTAAGATAGTGTTTGAAGCACTTTTAGATAGAATTTGAATAAGAAACGAAGAACCCCACAATCCTATTTCATCAAACACCTTCTTCTGGATAATTGCTGAGAAAACTAAAGACATATATCACTAATAAATGCGAGCCCAAAACATCACTCTAGTATGAGGTAAGCTAATAGTGATACTCAAATGCAAGACTTTCTTGTAACCTAGATCAAACACACAGCTTAGACTCAAGCCCTAAGTGGGTTTCTATATGTCAAAGAATGGAATCCAATCAGGATGATTCCCTGGGTTTGAGAGGAACACAGATGTGCAAGAGGGGTAACTGGGCTTCCCATGCACCAGTGGCCCTTGATCTCCTTACAGTCACTGGAGAGAAAGACAGAAAGAGAAAGAGAAGTAGTAAAAAGATGCTCACGCTCTGTCTCTGTCTCAAAAATAAATAAACATTAAAAAAATTTTTTTTTAGTTGGGGCGGGGGGCAGTACCTGGGTGGCTCAGTCGGTTAAACTTCTGACTTCAGCTCAGGTCATGATCTAGCAGTTTTTGAGTTTGAGCCCCGCATTGGGTTCTGTGCGGACAGCTCCAAGCCTGGAGCCTGCTTCAGATTCTGTGTGTGTCTCTCTCTCTGCCCCTGCCCCACTTGTGCTTGCTCTCTCTCTTTCTCTCTCTCTCTCAAAAATAAGCATAAACCCTTTTTAAAAATTAAAAAAAAAAAAGAAAATGCTGAAGAAGTCTTCCAAGAAATATTTAACTTGGGGAAGTCTTCAAAGGAGTATCTAACTTGTGTTATAGGGATTTAGCAGGAGGAGTTTGGCCAAAATTTAGTTATTTTCAGGAATAATTGATGGGAGATGGTTCTGGGGAAATGAGGAATTATAAATTACCATTTATTGATTGAGCAATGTGGATTTTATCAAAAGGGATGCAGAAGAAGAGTAAGGAGATAGAGCTGTGTGTAAGAGGGAATAGGGAAAACAGTTGCAGGAAGCAAGGACATGCATTTTTAAATGTGCAGCAAAAAGGGGATGAGGTGCCATTGAAGAATTTATTGTCACCAACAATATTGAAACAGCCTGTTCATCTAAACAAAGTATAAACAATAAAATTATGCTATAGTTAGAAGTTGCATTTATCATTTGGAAGTTATCTTTTTCTTTCTTACAGTTTACAATATCAGGAGGAAAATACAGAGGAATGAATGAATGATAAATAAATCAAATCTATCCCTCCAAAAATTTTTAAAAGCTGACAAATGCAAGTTCTATAGTTCTATTATAACACTACATTAAGTTGAGTACTAAAAACAAAATTGGTTATTATTTAAAATTTGATGTTGGGCATTCTCCCAACACACATTTTCCACACCAGAAAGTTAGAAATTTACTGGCCTTAATTCCTATCTTTAAACTCATTTCATATCCAAACAAGCTGTTTTATTCAATAAATATTTATAAAGCTCTCTCCTGACATGCATTCAAAGTTGTTCTGTCACAGAGAAAAGGTTAGCAAAGCTCAATTAGACCAAATAGAATGCTTGAGAGAACAGAACTGTCTTTGGCATTTTTTGAACGTCAATACTGTTAGTGGATTCTATGTCCTTGGACAAGGAATTTTGTAGCTCTGGCCTGGAATTGACAAATTTGTCAGTAGCACCTGCCCACGCCAATCTCTGTATGGGGATGAGTAATAAGCCATCACATCAGGGTTACACATGATAATATAGAATAAATTTATTTTCAGGTAAGCATTTCCCAGCTTCTTCATATCCTTAAAAGAAAACTTGCATGGTTGCTTTGAGACTGGTATATGCTCTATTCCACCTCAGAGGAAAGTACCATTTAATACTGAAATATCTGCAGAAGAGACAATACTAAACAATATTTAGAGAATCTTCTGAAAAAAAAAGAGATGTTACTCTCAAGTCACTATTTTCTATTTTCTCATCTTTTAATTGTGCTTCTTAAGTAAAAACTAAAATGTGCAGTAATTCCCAGCTTGATCACCAGAGAACACTCATTTAAACACTGGATATAAACAGTCGAAATTGAGATTCAAACTGAGCAAATGTTCGGTTTAGTAAGACAAGTACATGTTAAACCTGTAGATTTGGAGAGAACCATGTGGATCTGAAATGCAATGCCTATATGTCTATGGAACAGAACAAGAGCAAATGCAGATCTTTTTTGTTACATGACTGATCTGTGTAACTGGATAGAGAAGAACTCTACCGATAATTAAGGAGATACATAGAAATGTGAAGGAATCTCCGATAGGAATGAAGTAAAAAAGGGGAATGGATTAAATACCACCAGTTTTATTCCTTTTCTCAACTATGTGTTAGCAAAAGATATTTCCACATAAATGCATTTTTAAATCATTAGTCAATGTGGGACATTTTCTCAGCAAACTAAGAAAGCTAAATTCTGGGGTGCCTAGCTGGCTTAGTCGGTTGATCGTCTGACTCTTGATTTTGTCTCAAGTCATCATCCCAGGTTTGTGGGATCAAGCCCCATGCCTAGCTCCATGCTGAGCAGAGAGCCTGCTTAAGATTCCCTCTCTCCCTCTGCCCCTCTCCCTGCTCTCTCTCTCTCTCTCTCTAAAATAAAGGAAAATTAAATAAATAAATAAATAAATAAATAAATAAATAAATAAATTCAAAAAAAAAAATACTAAGTTCTGGCATTTAACTTTACCAGTAACTTGCTATTTGACAAGTGAGACACTATTCTCTGTGAGACACTATTTTTATCAAAAATGGAACTAATATCTTTTCTCCCTTTCTCCCAATATTTTAAGGATAAAATGAGATAGTAGGTAAACATAAAGTTCTGCATTTAAGTTCAAAAGTTAATTGCTCAAAAGAAGTCCAAATATACGGTAGGAGAAACTATGCTTAAAATTATACTGAAAAAGACAAGATTATAACCTCTTATGAATGGACATTTCAATTAACTGGCTGCTAAAAAGCTAATGAAATCCATGACTACACAAATAGAACTACTATACAGCTCAAGGAAGAGAACAAGTTATCATACTCTGTACTGGTCACATCAAGGTAACATTGCTCAAAACTTTGAGAAGCTTCCTAAGAAAGTATAGTGTTTGGAAACTGTGTCTGAGGAAAAACTTCTTAAATAATCAGGGATGATTACCCAGGAAAAGTAAGGCTTCAAAGGTGTTGTCATTACAACATCACATTAGCAAAAGAGAGTGGAATTGAAATGTGTGTGGCCGTTAGAACTGTCCATAAGTGAAAAGACAATGCTGAAATGTAATTAATTTCCTGTCATTAGAAGGGATCAAGTATAGGCTATATAATCAATCAACCACCTGCCAGGGTGTTACAGAGAAGGCATGACTAGACATGCTCCAAGGTCTCTTTCAACTAATTTAAAAATTATACATTTGTAAAATTATAGTTCTAAAATTAACAATTTATACGAGGGAGAGACAGCCATCTTACAGTAGTAGGTTTCTCCAATGGAAAAATCACTAAGTAATATGCTTATATGCCATTAATCTGAAGATGATGGTTCTCAATGGTAAAAAGAAGAGAAAAAGAACAATTAACTCTCGTTACCATTTTCACAATGAATGTTGTGATTTAGGTGCTACTGTCAAGCACATGATTAAAAACATACTTTTTAATGTGAACATGAAATTTATGTACCATTTCTATTAATAGGAGCTGTATTGCTTCCGTTTTGAAAATAAACTATAAAATTTTTGTCTCAGAAATGACTTAAAAGGAATAAATTGTGGGTTTTTTGGAGTTAAAACCAAGAAAACAATATTAAACTATATTATAAAAATAACTTTTTCATAAAATAAGTTATGGTCCAATAGAAAATGACTTAAGCTTTTTTTTTTAACTTTCTATCTCATTTCAGACTGAGATTGTTGGCATAGATTTACATAAGTTTTCAGAATGTATAACTTCCCATGAGCTAAGTAATTTGAAAACATCTTGGTTTTAGTATACATATATTTAATAATCTGAAGTTACATATAAATCAATAAACTTTTAAGCAACAAAACTCTACTAGATTTTGTGGACATATATGGGGGAAATTCAAAATTCATTCTAAAATATTTGCCCATGTAATAAAATTAAATATATAATTTGGCCTATTACTCTTTTTTGTTATTCAAGTACATTGAGAAAGCCCAGACAGGCTTAGTGAGCCCATTCCAAAACCACATAGTTAGAATCATAAGATTTTGACAACATAACTGCCCTTAGGGAACATCTCTTGAAGGGAATCCACATTATCAATTGTCTTCAGGGACCAGGCAGGTAAGAGAAAGATAATACTTCAGACAGGGATAGAGTTTGCGGACCATTATAGACTATCTCCTGGCAAAATGTAACAAATTCAATTTATAACAATTAAATAATGATCAAACAAACATTTGTCTATACCAGTTCTGACTCAGAGCCAATGAGGTGAAACCCTGGATTTAATGCTCAGCCTTGTTTTATAGATAGAAAACAGAAGTGAATACTGGGTTAAAGTAAGTGACTTTTTCAAAGTCATTATAGTAAATCATGGCAAAGCTAGATCTAGATTCATGTTCTGTCTCTCAGTATGATGTTTAGTCATTATATAATGACTCTATTTCCAATATTCAAGGCTTTCTGTTCTGGCCTTTAAAATATATACATATATATTTGTCTTATAACCCTGATTCATACTCGTTGTTGCTTTTTTCCTATTTACAGAAGGCTACTATGTGAAGTAAAACACAGTGAAAAAACTTTATAAACATATTTAGTAGATATCTCCCTCTATTGTGAGAGGCAGATTAAACTCATAATAAAAACTGAGTCTACCATATTCTTTATTCACATCTAGCTCTACTGTATTTGCATACATATTTCCTTGAAAAGAACAAGAAAATATTTTACAACCCCCTGTGCAGTTGGCCTGGCATGGATCTTCACAGTCTGCTATTAATAAAAGAAACTTTGTTAGAACAAATCAAAGAATAATAAATATTTGCTTGCTAGCAAGTCATTTGCAGATAGACCATCATCCCACTTCTTTTTTTCACAGCCTAAACATGTGTCGTTGCATTTTGAGAAAGATGCATTTTTGCTTAGTTGAGACATAGTGAGCAAATGGAGCCCTCAATCTGGTGATCTGCAAGAATGACACTGTACCAGAAATAATCACCATGTTTACATGGGTTATGTCCATCAGGACATTAAGCAATTGTTGCTCCTAAATAGGCCAGAGAAGAGAAACAAAAAATCTAATGAGCATCATTATTGAAGTGGCTTCAGTCTCAGGGTCCAAATTACAATTATTTGCCTCTCAGCCTTCTGATTATATAGGAATTCTTCAATAACAATTTATCTCTTCCAGAAATATGTTCTTCATTCTCAAAATAGAAGCATAACTCTACTGTGAACACAATGATGAAAGATGAGAGCATGCAGCCTAATCCATTTGTATGAATGAGTTGGTTTGATTTCCTTTTTGGCAACCCCAAACCCAAAGCATTAAGAACAAATGTGTTCATTCAACAAAAATGTGTCTTATTTGATTGAATAATGCTTTGATCCAAGCAAAAAAAAAAAAAAAAACAAAACAAAAAAAAGAAAGTCTTAGAAAAATGGAAAAGATCTGTGAGGAAGCTAATGAGATATTCATTTTTTTCCATTGGATTTTTTTTAAGAATTCTTAATTCTCATCTAAAATATAAGAACGACATACAGCTCTTTCCCACTGACTCAAAGTTTCTAACTAGTTACAGTTTTTCAGTTATTCCCTGCTTCTAAGATCAACTGTTTATCTAGCCTCCAGTATTAGCAGTGACTATTTCTCTTAAGATTTTTTTGGTTGTAATCAACAGAAGTTAACAATGAATAACCACAGAAGATAAAAATATTTAGTGGAAGGTTGCCATGTAACACACAGATTCAAAGATAATACTGATGATCCAGATTCAGAGATGGACAAGAATTAGGAAAACTAAATACTCAAATTCCCAGAGGCAAGTATCTGACGGGCCTAATTTGGGGCACTATGCTAAGAGAAAACACAACACATTGAATGGCAATTCTGACAAAACCACAAAGAGGAAAAGTAAATCCCCAGAATAAAAAGGGGGTGCTACTATCAAATGGGAGGGAGGGGGATTAAAATAAATATGCATTACCCTGCTTTTCACATTTTGGCTGTGATCAGTGTAAAATTAGAAAGCCAGATGCTGGGGAGCCTGGGTGGCTCAGTCAGTTAAGCATCTGACTCTTGATTTTGGCTCAGTAATGATCTCACAGTTTGTGAGATAGAGCCCTGCACCAGACTCTGCACTGTCAGCATAGAGCCTGCTTGGAATTCTCTCTCTCTCTCTCTCTCTCTCTCTCTCTTTGCCCCCTCCCTCTTTGCTCTCTCTCAAAATAAATAAACATGAAAGAAAGAAAGAAAGAAAGAAAGAAAGAAAGAAAGAAAGAAAACTAGAAAAGAAAAGAAAAGAAAAGAAAAGAAAAGAAAAGAGAGAGAGAAAGAGAGAAAGAAAGGCAGATGTTAATAGAGGCCCAGAGTAACAGTACAGGCTTTGCCCATTCCTCCAGATTTGCCTCCATCTGACTCCAGTCTTACTATCTGATTAAATACACATTTTCAACACCTCTGGTTTGGGACCAGGCCTGTGCCTGGGGACTCTTGCTATTTTCTGCTTCAATATCACAAAAAGGAAACCAAACAAACCATCAAAGACTCCTAACTTAAATTCTTGTGATTTTTTAATTTATTTTATTTTGTAGAAAACATAAATGCTTACTACCAGTCGTTTCTGGATGTCTATGAATCTTTCATAGCAGAAAGAGTATTAAACAAGAAGACATAGTTTTATATAAATCAGAGGTGAATAACCAATTTCTCTTTTTCAGATTTACAAACTTTTAAGCTTGATGGGAAAATAAATATTGGGGGAATATCTGTTTATTTAACAAGAATACGTAAAAACAATTTTACTTGCCCAACATGCCCTGGTAAGCATTTTGGCTGACGAATATGTTATGATGTGCTTAGTAGGCCTAAATGAAATTCTTACCTGTTGCAGCACCATCATCATTAAGATGTGCTATTTCCACCCCATGATGAATGCTTTGCAAACATTAGTCCCTGATGTTTAGAGACATTTCTGATAAGAATGTCCCTACTTCTACATTATGGATAAAGACGCTAAAGGCTACAGTCGTCAAGTACATACCTAGAGTCCTTAGCTAACAAATGCTTAGAACTGGACTAGGGGTTAAAGGCTTCTTGCAGTTCAGTTCTTATCCACTATGCCATATTTCTCCAAAAATCATCAGATAGCTTTGAATATTATTTAAGAAAAATGAATCTCATTTATTCTTATCAGGTGGCTCAAATTTAATTCAGCTGACTTAATCATAGACAGTGTCTATAAAATTTAAATAAAGGTGTAGAATCCAGCATAGGAGCGTCAAGAGCACATCTAATGTTCAAATTTCACATTGTAAAAATAAATTACAGTAACTCTCTAATGAATTCAACTGATACCTTTATTTTAATTGCCCATCACTGAGATCTTACTACGAAGTAACCACATTACTAGGGACATAATTTAGCCATATGATAAAAGTCATGGCTAATATTATTGAGTACTCACTATTTGATTAATATTGAATATAAAAATAGGCCCACTTCTTGCCCCATCCTATTCCTCTAGTCTTTTCTTAAACAGAAGTTATTATCTGTTCTATACATGGTTTCTCACCACTGACACTACTGATGGGTTTGAATAATTTTTTTTTGTTTGTTTCAGGGGTTGTCCTGTGCATTGTAGGGTGTTTAGCACCATCCCTGACCTTGACCCACTGGTTGCCAGTAGCACCAACTCTGCAGTGTGACAACCAAAATATGTCCAGAATTTCCCGAATGTTTTGAGAGCTTAAGAAGGAGGTATAAAATCACGCTCAGCTGAGAACCAGTGCTCTTTAGTTAATCCCCTTCTGTACCCACTTCTTGCCCTCGTTTCTGCCATGTTTATAGGAATCTTCCCATCTCTATAATCACCTTTCTCTCCAGAAACTTTAAACTCTTTTACATAGATTCTTCTTGTTGGCTTTAAATACACAAGTTACCCCTTTTTAAGAATACTAATTAAAAATTAACTAGCCCCTTAGGCTTGGTTTAGCCCCTGTCTTGCCTCTCTTCTTCCTTCACAGCCAAATTTCTTGGAAGAGCCGTGTCTTCATGTTGTGTCCTTCATTCACTTTCCTTTCACTCTGTAGCCCCACCCAACATTGGTTTCCATCAATCTCCCTCTCTTTCACTTCTGTGCATAACAATCTCCTAATTTTCTTTTCTTTTTGGAAATATAGCTTTCTCTCTCTCTCTCTCTCTCTCTCTCTCTCTCTCTGTCTCTCTCTGTCTAATGCTCATTCTCCATTACCTCACCATAAAATGGTAGAGCTTCTCAAGGCTGATTCTTAATTCGCCTTTTTTTTCCCCCTCAAGATTCTGTGATCCCAGAGCTTTAAAAGCCACATATGACATATGGTGATAGCTCACAATATTCCCAGGTATCTCCTCAGAGCACCAACTAATTGTATGGGTCTGACTTATTATTTGGCATTTCCTTTTGGAGACCCCAGAGCACCTCAAATGCCACATGTCCAAAATAAAACTAATGATCATCTTATCTATAAAACTATTTTTGTTCATTTTTCTATACTATAATTGGATCTTAGACTCATCTTGTTTTACAGTTGAGAAGCCTAAATGCTGTTCTTGAAACCTCCATTTTCTTTTACCTCCATATCCATTTAATCACAATTATGTAAATTTTGCCTCTTAAATATCACTCAGTTCTATCCACCTTTTCCATATTCATCAATTCTGGCCTAGACCATATGCTCAAAGTTATGCCAATAGTATCCCACTAATTCTATCAGAATCCATGCAGACCTGCTCCAGGTAGAGTGATATATTTAAAACAGAGATCACTGATCTCACTATTCTATACCTTTAAAAACTTTAAGTCTCCCCAATGCCATGCGAAGCACACATTATGTAAAGTTTATACTAGAAGCAAATCACAGTACAAAGCACTGTAGCTAACTCCTCATCAAGCTATACAGCAGTGAAATCTATAACAATGACAACAAAACAACCACCAAAACATAAAACTTTCACTAGGAACCACATACTATTCTAAGTACTTTACATACATTGAAAATTTTCATCTTCTCAACAGTTCTAAAAGGTAAATGTTATTTTCATGTTCATTTAATACATGAAAATACTGAGTCACAGAGAGTCAGAAGCAATCTGAAAAGACTATACATGATGAAGGGTCAGAGGCAGGATTATAATGCAGACACTCCTGTTCCAGGTTTACAGTCTAGACAATGACATTATTCTTTCTCTCAATAATATAAGAATTTTAACCACTTCACAAAATAAACATCAAGATTTTCATTTAACTGAACTTTTCTTACCACATTTGCAGTGATAATTAGTGTAGACATTGGAGAAAACAATAGTCTTCAATTGTTACCATTTAAGAAACATTTAATATTTTCAATTAAATGTGTGTTACAATAATGCCCCTTCTGACATGTTTGGACACTAGAGGAAATAGGCTCACCCAGCTAACTATGAAACAGAATACATCTATAAAGAGTGGGAGAACCATGCTAAAGGCAACAAATGCTTTCATGGCATCAAGAAGATTAAATGCATTAGTGAAAAGGAAATTCACAGAGGTATACTTTTGTTATGAACAACCATCAAGAACAACACAAGCAATGCTGATATTTATTGAGCATTTACTATAAACAAAAAATTGAGTAGAGCCCTTTATGTGTAGTAATTTATTTGCTTCTTACAGAAACTCTATTTGCAATAAATATCATTATCTGTAATTCACAGGTAAGTCAACTGAGACTCAATACTACAGAGCGAAAAAACCAGCCTGGAATTTGGATCCAACTTACTTGAACTCTAGTGATCATAAAATAAAATTAAAAAAAAATTAAACCACTACTTCTTATAGAAGTAAAGTAAAATAAGATAAAATAAAATAAAATAAAATAAAATAAAATAAAATAAAAATAATAAAGCATACTGATGCAAACATAGGTCAGATCTTTCCAGGTCCTGGTCAATGATAAGACTGCCTTGCCAAGAAACAACTGAGAAATATATAAGAAAACCTTCAGAGCCTCAAAAAGAAAGAAGCTGAGTTTACTTACACAGCTGCCCTATTTGCCTGCTCTGCTCTTTGGCTCTGCTTTGCTCTGAAAATTTGGTAATTGGTTTTTAAAGCAAGAAGTTGTTCTTTAGCAAAAGGCTCTTGGTCCAGCCTTTAGATAGATTAATTTTTTAAGCCTTCACAGCTTATTCTTCAAACACTACTCTCCAGTGCTGCCTGAGGAAGGCAATCACTTAAGGCCCTCAACACACAGCCAGTATTGGAGAGTGTAACTGGCTGAACAACAAAGACAAAAAGAGGGGGGAAAGGTTAAATTCAAATAAAAACTGAATTAGAAGTTGCTCTTTGTTCTTCCTGACCTCTGGAAAACTTACCTAAAAATAAGTTATTTTGGTGTGTATCAGTAATTCTTGAATCAGAGGCCACCCTTCTGATGTACAGAAAGAAGAGATTGAATGTTGTCTGAAGACCCCTTTAAAGTGAGCTTCTGGGGCACCTGGGTGGCTCAGTCAGTTAAGCATCTGACTTCATCTCAGATCATGATCTTGAAGTCTGTGAATCTGAGCCCCACGTCGGGTTCTGTGTTGACAGCTGAGCCTGGAGCCTGCTTCAGATTCTGTATCTTCTTCTCTCTCTGCCCCTCCCCTGCTCATGTTCTCTCTCTCTCTCTCTCAAAAATAAATAAAGATTAAATATATTAAAAAAAAAATAAAGTGACAGCTTCTGACATAAGTCTTCTTGTAGAATTCTTCTCAGGATCTGCTTGACCATAGCTTCTCTCTCTGAGACATCTGTGGTGGTTGGATAATTTTCACACATATGAAAAATTAAATTTCTAAAACCAATAGGAATTTAGAAAGAACAAAATTATCTGGTTGTGAAGAAAAATGCATTGCATGATATTAGAGGGCGTTTGTAAAAAGAACTCTCTTTTTCTTCAGATGGATCCACTACAAAGCATTATCTCAGACTCAGTGATGAGGTATATGCCAAGACTTCAATAACCATCCACTCATTATGCAATGGAGCATCATATGGTAAATTAAAGCTTGATCAAAATTTCTTCTGCACTTTGTAATGAAAAGGAGCCTGACTTGAGTACACAGGCCACAGTTCACAACCCAATTCTGAATCCATGCCATAAAAGAAAATAAGATGGTTTCTAGGTAGCTTGCAAGAGCATCTAAAGTGCCTGAACATGTTCTGTAGACGACAACATAGAATTATGTTCCACTATTACTATTACAAAATAAGACCCATTTTATTGATAGTAGAAATGTTTAGTTAGGCTAAAATACTCTAAAAATAAACCCACAAATCTAATGTCTCAAACACAGTAGTTGCCTATTGCTTTCTCAGTGAAAAGTAGGTGATGTTGGCAGGTAGCTCTATCTGCTAGATCTCACCCCACAGTGAAAAGGGGTCCCAACTTCTTCCATTCTGCCATCCCTAGAACCGAGTCAGTGCCTAGACTCCATCAGAAGAAGGGAATAAAGAGGACACCCACTTTTTAAGGGTCATATCCCAGAAAAGGCACACAGCAATTCCACTTTCATTTCATTAGTGAAAACTAAATGCGTAATTCATGTATCTAGATGCCAAAGGGGCTGGGAACTATACTCTCTGTCTGAGAAACTGCCACTCAATCATGCTTCTCCTGGCACAAAAAAAGAAAAAGGGTTTTGGTGGCCAGTTGGTCAAATCCATCACAAATCAACAAGAGTGCAAACAATTTCAGTTTGACTGACAACAGAATTTCAAAGGGAGAAAGTTAATAATTTAGGTTCCAGGGACCAATTATTCAAAATCAATGTAAAAATATCAGGAAAATAGCAAACACAATTTTGAAATAGAAAGAATCAAAATGTTGGAAAGCATTATAGATGACAACTAAAAATTCAATCTTGGATCAATGGTCAATAGTTTTGCTACTTTATGCTAGAGGAACAGAGGAAACAGTACATAACAGGAGATTCAGATAGACCTGGTATAATTGAAGGCTCTGTGTATTTCCAGCTATATGAGCTTGAGACAGTCAGTTAAGTTCTCTCTAGGCTTCCTGTTCTCTAAAATGCAGTTAATACCATCTATCCATATGACTTTTAGTAATTTATTAATATATAAAAATAAATTAGCAGGGTTTATGGTACCGAGAAATGTTAAATAAGGCAGCCATTACCATTATTATTTTTGTGACATAAGTTTAAATTTAGAGGTTACCATAACATATTCAAAACCAAATTCGTTATCTTTTCCTGCAACTCTTTTCAAGTTCTTTGCCTGAGAGATGCTTCTATTATTGGAAAAACAACTGCATCTGGACTCAAACCTTTGTAGCCACATTTCCTCCTTATCCAAATTCCATCCAAATAGCCATCACGTGCCTATCCTATCTTCCTAATTCACATTTCTATTGCTTTTTTCATTAGACTTTCCTACTATGAGCCTTTTAATCCATCAGTGGCAGGTCAACTTGAAAGACAGTAAGAGAAAAATAGTTCAAACTGTATTCCATTCCATCTAGTCCACCCTATTCCAATCAAAATTTTCAAATCACCTGATTTTATGAGACGTGTGGATTTTTGTTTAGAGAAAGAGAGAATGTAAGTGAGGGAGAGGGGCAAATGGAGAGATGGAGAGAGAGAGAGAGAGAGAGAGAGAGAGAGAGAGAGAGAGAGAACACCTCAATCAGGGTCCGTGCTCAGTATAGAGCCTGACACAGGGCTAGATCCCATGACCCTGGGATCATGACCTGAGCTGAAATCAAGAGTCTGATGCTCAACTGGCTGAGCCACCCAGGCACCCTTATATGTGTAGATTTTAAATCAAGGCTTAATTCAAACTGTGGTCTCAGATTTTATCTGAGTAGGAGTTCCAAGGCACAAGATATTAACTGCTCTGGCATTTTAAAATGATTGTCATTTAAAAGCAAGTACATAAAATCATTTTACATCTTTGCTTGCACACACACAGATAAAAAGATTACTTATACTACCTAACATAAAGGCAACTCTTGCCATATTCAAACATCATAAATCTTATTTCCAAGTACCTATAACATTTCTTTCATCATTGAACCATCTGATTTCTTTAGCAAATCTGATATGTGATTCTATCACCTTTTTCTGATTGTTTGTTCGTCCAAACTAGGCACTTCTCACATGAATTACCATCATCACCTAATTTGTCTCCATGTTTCTTGTATTTTCTTGGCATGTTGATTTATTTTTTAAATTGGGCAACATTTGAATATATAATGCAGCATGGCACCTAAAATGATGGCTGAAGGGAAAAGATTATTTTTCAAACTTCTTCCTTCTGCACCATTTAATCTGAGATATTTGATCTCCATTTTACCTACTAAGTGTGGAAAAACTTTTAAGGGTATAACAGAGAGGAAAAATAATGGGCTTTAGAATATGATAGACCTACCTTTCACCCTTGATGCTACAAATTATTCCCTATGTTAACTTGCATGTTTTAGTTAACTTTGAGACTTACTTTCCTTATTCTTAAAATGGGAATATAATACCATACCCTTAAAATTACTATGGAGTTTAGATAGGCTAGATTTTAAATTCTTTGAAATAAAATACCAAGACTTGATCATTCAATAACTCACTATTATATTCCCAGAGCCTAACACAGTGCCCTACACAGGGTAGGCAGTCGATAAACGATAAGTCAGTATTATTCCTAATAAAATGTTATTAAAAAAACCTGGACTAGTCATATATAATGCTAGATAGAAGTAAACACTGATGTGCCACAAATAATATATTTTATTAAGAAAGATTACAGAAGCAGTGAACAAATAAAAAACCCTCAAGCTAAAAATCAACCCTCAACAAGTCAGTAATCTTTAAAGAACGAAAAAAAAAAAAAAAAACTCCTAAAGTGCTGGATTTAGTGTTAGTACATGATTAAATAAACTATCTAGCCCTGAGATACAGAACACCCTAAATCTCCTAAGGAAAATACCTTCAGGAAAAGGGAAAGGAAAAAAGTAAAATTTGATCTCTCTGTTCCAAGTGAGAACAAAAGTGAATCTCTAGTATCTCCAGTTTGATGGTGTATGGAATTTGGTAAGAATTAGTCTCCAAATGAATAACCAAAGGTAGGAGATCCTTTCTGAGAGATTTTGTAGATGCCTTCATTTTCACTGTGCAGCCATTATACCAATACTAGAAGAAGGACAATATTAATAAAATCCTCTTTACATATGCACCGAAATCATCAAAATGTTGTCAAGGCCCGACAGCACCATCTGCTTATTTTTATTGAACCCTGAACTAGCTTGTTCTATTCACATGCAATGGTTGCTTAATCGGCATCTCATTGTTTAAAACAGAAATTGGTCTTTTTACCTCAGTTCTGTTCTTTGGAACTGCATGTTTCCATAAAACAATACGGTATACTTTAATTTTTACTGCATGACATGGCACATTCAGCTCCAATGACTTGTACTGAATTACTCAAATTATAAACAGCAGTTCCAAGGCACAAATGCAAACTAGATCTGGTCACATTTTTTGTATTGTAAAACACAGGAGAAATATGGCAATTGGAACAGCCACTGTTCAGTGTCTTGTGGAGCTTTGTTTTCAGTCAGTGCTACAAAGTGAGTCACATATTCAGCATGGCTTCTCTTAAACCAACAGATCAAGAGTTTATCATAAAGTCATGCTGTAGTGCTGGTAGACTCAGAAAGTTGTGTATTATAATTTTCTATTTTTTGGTACCTCAGCACTTTCTGGCTCCTTTTCTAAGAGGTGACTTTAATATGCATCAAAGAGGGCAGCCCTGCCATCCTGTTCCCTCTTGAGTCTGTGCTCATCAGAATATCTAACTGAACAGCAGAAACCAGAACTGGAAAAAAAGTGGAAGAAACATGTTTGAGAAGAAGCAAAAGACAGGCTTGTTTGGGTTAATGTTCCTCCCTCCAGCTGTGATCCTTTGTAATGTTGAAAAAGGGCAGGTATCATGGAAGCACATTTATTTGGTGTAGGACTTTGGAACCAACATATTCTGCCAGATAGACCTGGTAAGGCAAACCCCTGTGGTGCCAAATCACAACACTGAAATCCACAGAAGTCCAGGTACCAGGAAATCGTAGCCATGGTCCCACATCTTTTAGTGATGCTTGGTAATCATTAAGGGAGGCATCACGAGTGAGTAGAAGTGGAATTGCCTTTATATACATACATCAGTCATTTAAAAAACTCTTGCTAGTGTAACCCAGATGTCTCAAAGCCTCTGGCCTTTGGGGGTCCCACTTGCAATATCCAGATAAGGTGAATCCATTCCATGCACAGTGGGGGAAACATCCAATACTTTCATGGTCTCCCAAGGGGCTTATACTCCTCTTGATTCATTTATAATATAGTTTCATTGGTAACTACAACTATCATCCTCTTACTGTTTGTCTTTTATGACTTATTTCCTTATTCAAGGATAGAGTAGGCAGTGTAGCACATGGAAAAATAAAGGTGAGAGCAAAGTTCTGCTCTGCTCTTATTAACACACTCATATGATTAAAGGTGGATCAAAACTGATAAGAGTTTTAATGTCCTGGCAGGAAATTCCTCATAGTTGGGTATCATTAGCTGTGTATTAGGATTTATGAATTATAATTTTTATTACCAATTGCCTTATCTAAACTTATCAAACAAAAAATGCAGCATTACTGCAATTTTTAAATTTGTTTCATGAGTTTACTTGAGAGGCTGTGGATACAGTTTTCCAAGGACCTCAAAAGAAAGATCAGAGTGCATATTTAAGAACACTATTTTTTTAACCTTAGCAATTAGCTTGTCCCATTTTAGAAACGTGGAGACTAACAACCAGACATGTTAAGTATCTAGTTCAAAATCACAGATGGAAGTGAGAGCCAGTTTTAAAAAGATGCTCTCCTGATTGGTAGATTATTTCTTGGCTGGGCAGATGGAACCTAGCTTTCTGAACCAAGCTCCTAGATCTCTACCTTCTTCCAGAACCTATATTTCACTGAGCCCAACAAGTATTTCAGATTCTCCTTTAGGACACTGATTTTCAATCAGATTAAAGCCAGCAATGAAACAAATACAAAAGTCCCTTCAGAGGAGTGTCTTCTCACAATGCTTGGGCACAATGAGTGACATCTTGACTTTCAGCCATATGACCTTTCTGTAGAGCCTTGGAAAATTAAATTCATGTGAGGATACTATAGGGAGACATTGCTACAGAGATGATAATGTTTCATATTAAGAATCATTTTTACACCAAAATACTCAGAGGCTTCATTTTTTTTACTGCTCTAGGGGTAAAAAAATAATACCTGGAAATTTCTAGGTGGAAAGAGAAAACAGGTTTCAATTTTTTTTGTTACTATTATTGTGGTTGTTGTTGTGAAATAAATGAATGAAATAATGAAATAAAGCTGATTGATGTTTTCTAAGAAATTAATCTGAGTAGAAAAAGATATTTAAAAATAGTTACATTATCTATATATGTCTCCAGTTTAGAAGTCCATCTTCTAACAATCTTCCCTTCAGAAACTTTTCAGTGTAAATGAATAGCAGGTATGTGATTATTAGGTATGTAATATATTATATTAGGTTCAATTAATTAATGTTACTAATAGTTAACTTTTTTTTCTTTTTTGCATGTTTTTGTATGCTAAATTGTGGCCTAAGCATTTTAAAGCAATTGTCTCTAATTCCTACAGCAATGTTTTTGAGGGATGAGCTTAATATATATGTTTTAGAATGAACAAATGTAATAGTCTCTTGGAGATATAGTTTTTGTCTGCCTAGCATGTCCCCTCCTTTCTTGTAGTTTTTTTGCATATTCTTACCACACCCTGTGGGGTTCTCTGTGTGTTTTCAGTTACCATACCATACCCTTGTCCAACCAAAGGGAGAGAGCACAAACCCTAGGCTGGCCATTGAGCATACTATCATTTGCCTGACCACAGTAATAACCCAAGCAACATCAATCAGATAATGGCCTACACCTTTGAGAGCAACAATTCCTTTGGACTTTCTATTGTGGGGATACAAATCTGGAAATGACATAGACCTTCTTGCCTTATCAGGCAGAGTATGAGAATGAAGCTGAGTAGGAAGCAAACAAGTCAAGAGGTAAAAAGAGAAACACTGCCCCAGCAACATCTGTGGACCCTCTGCACTAAACTGTACCTAAAGCCAAACTACCCTTGGATTTCAGTTACATGGCCAATCAATTCGTCTTGCTAGTCAATGTAGTTATAAATTTCTTTCACTTGTATCCAAAAGAGGTCTGACCAAACTTTATAAATGAATCCCATTTTACAGATGAGAAAATTGAGACTCAGAGATGCGAAATAAATAACTCAAGGTCATCTAAATAATTGGTAAAGCCAAGGTTTTAAAACTAGGGTCTTTAAACTTGATAGAGTCATTTACTAGACATCAGCAGGAGAGTCTGTTTGCTGCCCTTGAAGATCATATAATTAGAGTTTGTGCTCCTCTAGGTGGTCATAATATGTCACTTGTGTTCTAAATCTGGGTCTTTCTTACTACCCACAGAGCACAGTTCTGAGCCTGTGGCTGAGACCAGCACACTGAAACTAACTGGTATACCCAACATCCAATTGTGAGCACTGCATTAAACAAGGGTGGAAGAGAGAAAGATGATGAAGAAAAAAGAAAAACCCTGCCCTCAAGGAGCAGTGAATTAAAGATAATGCAGAGAGACACATGTGTAAGTAATTACAATATAATGTGAGAAGTACTGTATCAGAGTTATTGATGCACAGTGAGCAAAGTGTAAAAAGTTATCAAGTGAATGTGAGAAAACTCCCCAGAGGGATAAGACTTAAACAGAATTAACAGAATAGAAACTTGCCCATTATAGAAAGTAGAAAGAATATTCCTGACCAAGAACATATTTTCAAAGACACACAGAGACAGAGTCAGATAGAGTCAGAAAATAGATTTTGATAAGCATCAAATCCATGAATCTAACTTCATTAGTGTTACTCTTGCATTTCTCTTCAAACTGAATAAATCAGTCCTTTAATTCCTGTGCTTTGGTTATTCTTCTAGGATGCTTTCAGGTAAATCTATTTTACTTAGTTAAACAAATATTTATTGAGCACTTTTTATACACCAGGTTCCATGCCAGGGAAAACAAAGATGTATGTGGGCAGGTGTGGCACACAGGCAGGAGTCGCTGGGGAACAGTGTTGGGTGATGGGATGCACACTTGTCAATGTCCAGTTCTTCAAGGACTCAATCTAGAGGGGGAGAGATACAGAGGGATAATCTCCACACAAAGAGGTAAGTATTTTTTTTTTTTTCTCAAAGAAAGGGCTCAAAGGAAGCTACCCAGAGGTGAGAACATCTGAGCTGAATCTTGAAGGAAAAATTAGAATGAGACTGATTGAAAAAAATGATGACAAGGGACTTCCAGACTGAATAAATGACTTGAGCAAATGCAGATAGAGTGAAACTACACAGAGTATGCAAAAAAATTCAAAATAATGTGGTGTTGTTTCAGCAAAACGTATATTCCAGAAAGTGGCTGAAGAGATAGAGAAACACCAGGTCATGGAAGGATAAAAGATCTAAAAGTTCATTCCATAAGGCCATGAGGAACCATCCAAGTGTTTTAAGCAGAATTTGTGACTATACTATTCTGGTTTTAGCTGCATTGGAAAATGAAGCAAAGGAAGGAAGAAGTGTAGACAAAGTGATTAGTAAGAAGGCTCGTGCAAAATTAATACTTATTAGGTGCATTTGTAAATCGAGTTTGGGCAGCAGCTACAATTCAGGAGCATTCAGACTCCATTCTCTATTAGCCAAGGCATTGGTACAAAGCTGTCAAAATCCTCTGGCCTCTCCGGATTATAAAAGCAAGGTGATTGTGCATTTCACTGCATGGGTAATAGATGAAATCTGTATCTAAGATAGCTGTTAAAGAAGCCTCTCCATCTTTAAATATTACTCTACAGAAAAATAGATTTTACTTTGTTCTTCCTTTGTGAGCCTATCCAAACAAAATATTGTTGGCAAGGAAACAAATTATACAGTTCATTGCTCAAACCAATGGAATAAAATCAATTTGTTTGGATGGCCTTTTGTTTATTATAAAGTCATACTGAAGCTCTTATTGTAAAAGCTCAGAGGTAAATGCCAAATCCAGATCATTTCAGAGTTGTGCTGGAATGGATCTTGAAAGTGCATTTATACCATTTATCCTGTGATCCCCCCCCCCACCCCCGCACTGGGATTTTTTTTTTCTAGAAGTGTGAAGTTTGAGTACATAACTTACAATCACCACTATAGTGAATGGGAAAAGCACTTCCAGGGACGGCATTCTTCCCACTTATGATGTGCAAACTAACTGAAGTTTTCAGAGTTAATATGTACTAGGAGGTGGGGAGGAAATGGCTTTATGGAGTAGGTGAAACATTAAGAAATTCTCTAAGAAGCCCAATATAAATTCTGTATTTGAAAGTAATCTGGGTTCATATAATGCAATCATCCTCTTAAATTCTTCCGTGCTACAGAGCTTATTAAAGAAATAATGGTGAGGCTCCTGGGTGGCTCAGTTGGTTAAGCGTCTGACTTTGGCTCAGGACATGACCTCACAGTTCCTAGGTTTGAGCCCTCCCAGCAGGTTCTGTGCAGACAGCTCAGAGTCTGGAACCCTCTTCGGATCCTGTGTCTCCCCCTGTCTTTACCTCTCCTCTGTTCATGCTCTGTCTCTCTCTCTCTCTAAAAAATAAATACATATTAAAATCTTTTTAATAAAAAAATAAAATATGTAACAGCTGGTAGAGTTCAAGTGGCATCAAAACAGATGCCAGCCCAAAAAGAATGGATGCCAGCTATAAGGAACCATGGTACTTTTATAACAATGTATACTTGTTGAATATTAACATTTTTTATACTCTGGAAACCTTTTTTACACTCTGAATTTTCTTTTCTGCTTTAAGTATCATTATGAACATACGACCCTTAAAAAACAAACTTATTTCAATAATCCACAATGGCTATATTGTTACTGTTATTATTTATTGTTATTATATTGTTCTCAAATTTCTGGATCAATGGCAACTCTTGAAGTTAGTTCCTTTTTGCTTCCAGCACTTTCTGTTTGAAGGAATGGTTTCCTTTTGTCAGAGAAGACTGTGAGACACCCAAATCCAGGATGAGAGTTGGTAGTTGTCAAAATTGTCTCTGTAATTGGGCCATATGTGAAAGAGTTGTAAGAGATATATTTTAAAGTCATTGATTAATCCAAATATTCCAAAATATACTGTAGTGTTCTATTCTACTCTTTTTAAAGACTAAAGGTTTCATACTTATGGACTTTCTACTACATAAACACCTCAGAAACCTATCTATACTCAAACCCTTTATTCCATTTCTTAGGGAAATAATTCCTACTGCAAAGGAGGAAAAATAGTTTTCCCACTACCTTTCTAGGTTTTTGGTTGAGACACCCCAACAATAAAAGAGATTAACAACAACAACAACAACAAAAAAGGTTAGTAACATGAACACCTCCTGCCCACATGGGAGAGACCCAGGAAAATAGATTAATCCCCAGAAATAGCTCAAGTCACCACTTTAAACATCATCTTTAGCTAAAGAAAAAAGAAATATGTTGGGTGGGGGGGGAGGTGGTGGTTGTGGAGAAGCCAGTTATGGGAGGTTACCAGAAAAGCATAGTACACATGGGCATGGTTGTTACGCAGACTTAAATCTCTGCCTTCTCCATTGATAAGAATTTCTAGAGGGTTTAGTCATCTTGCTCTTCCTGGTACAAAGAGGGTGACCCTCTTACAAAGGGAGATTTCCCTCATAAAAGTAAATGTCTCTTACAATAGAGTAACTTCTACTCATTTTCAGAACTTCCCTTGTGGCTGTTGTTTCTTAAAAATAACCATTTCAAAAATAATCCTCATGCCAAAGAGGCCTATTTTCGGGTGGCAAATTCTGCTCCATTCATTACTTTCTTCTTAACTTTTCAACAGCTACACAAGTCTTTGAAATCTAAGAAGTCTGATGAACTGTAAACTTACGTACTTATTGAAATATATATTACTAGCGTTAACAATGTTTAGTATTCATTTCAGTTATCTGACTAGAAAGACACTACAAAAATGGGGTGAATTATGCTAAATGCCTATCCAAACTAATAGACAAGTCATGATATTTATAAACAATGGAATTATGAACACACCTACTTAGGCAAAATAATCTCTTCTTTCCAGTTTTTCATAAGCCATATACAGAAAACCAGGTGAAGAGCTAGGAGGGGCTTAAAAGCTTAATAAATGACATAATTTAGATTTAGGACACATAATCCTATTTCAAAGTTCATGCAGTTAGCTTCCATACTTTCCAGAATTTTAAAATGCACACAAGAAATATATCCACCATTATGACCCAGCAAAAATAACATATTTTAGAAATATATTCTCCAAAGTGACTGGGTACTAGTTGAGGAAAATGGTGTTTTTTCTTCTCTTCTTTTGGTAATATGACTAAGTGGCTATTAAAAATAATAGGCATACCAACTGATAGATTTAGGAAAGATTATTCTCTCCAATTTAGTCTTGGATCCTTGCAATTTATCTACTCATTCATTTAATGAAAAGGTACCTATCACTTATTGTTCTAAGTACTGGGAATAAAAGAATGAAGAAAGTAAATGTACTTTTCCTGAAATTCTGTTTGGCCTTTACTATCCAGGAATCTGGATTCCTTCTCCTGGGTATTTCTTTCTAATGCTTAAGAACTCTGCTTAGGGATCATATTTTCTGGAAAGCATATCTTGATCCCCTAAGGCTGAAAGAAGTAATTTTCATATATTTCCATAATATTCCCTATTTAGTTCTTTTATAACATTTTTATCCTAGGTGGTCATTGATTATGTTCTTGTCTAAATTGTCCCTGCTCCATGTGTCCTACAAGCAATTACTATGCCATTCACCATGGTGTTCCCAAATCCCCCAAATGTGTTCAGAATAATCAAATTTCTATATAAAATTTACTAATTGAATTAATGTGGATTAATCCCAGGGTGGCACCCCTACTTTCCAAACACTTATTCTTTAATGAGTCAAACAGACACAGGTACTGCTGGATCATAAACACAGTTATAGTAAGTATAGAGTGCAATGAGAGCACAAAGGAGGTATAATTAACAGGGTTTTGGTTAGCTATGGTCATCTCAAGGGAGAGAGGACATCGATAGCTGTTTGCATCTAAAAGGCAAAGTAATAGGTAAAGGAAAAATGATCAGTGTTTCCTGAGCAATTGTACTTCTTGCACCTTAACAAAACTATCATAGCTTTTTCCTATTTTTCTTCCTGCCAAATCATTATGGAATGCCCTACTCTGAAAGACAGACAAAAACAGAAGGTCTCTCCATTTCAAGTTAATCAATGTTTTACTGTAAATTTGGAAGAATAAGTAGATAAATGTCCCACACAAAGGGCTAAGTGACTGAAAGACAGAAGCTTATCAAATGTCATTTCTATCAAAGTGCCCCAATTTCACACTCTGGCAGTGTTGTTATTATGGAACGGAAAATACACCAACTTAGAACAAAGATCAAGAGAAACACAGACTGAAATGGAATTGGTTTTTGTTACTTGTCTTCAGAACAGAAAGCTACAAGCAGAAATTAGAAATTGACATTAAAATACAGAGAGAATGACCTCTACTGGTTGAAAGAATTTGGCTTTATGGACAGCTGGTATTGTCCTCCCTCTCCCACACCCCCCCCCATAAAGTTTCCCTTTCTTCTTACACATAAAACTCCAATTAATGATAATGGGAATTATCTACACACAATGGGTGAGGAATTGACCTATTATGTGCGCAGTTCTAATAATAATGAAAGGAAATTAATCCCTAATTAGCTAGCATTGTAGTTGGAAGTATTTTACAAATGCCTTTAAATGACTTTGACTTTGTGTACAGATCTTCCACGTTGAAGTTATGTTCAATAAATCTATCATAAATTGAAAATATTGCCTGGGTGGCTCAGTCAGTTGAGTGCCCAGCTTCGGCTCAGGTCATGATCTCATGGTTTTTGAGTTGGAGCCTTGCATCTGGCTCTGTGCTGACAGCTCAGAGCCTGGAGCCTGTTTCGGATTCTGTGTCTCCCTCTCTATCTGCTCCTCCCCCGCTCGTGCCCTGTCTCTCTCTCTCTCTCTCTCTCTCTCTCTCTCTCTCTCTCAAAAATAAATAAACATTAAAAATTTTTTTTTAATAAATTGAAAATATTGTAAGTCAAAAGTGCATTTAATATACATAACCTACTGAACATTGTAGTTTAGACTAGCCTACTTTAAACAAGCTCAGAACACTTACATTCATCTACACTTGGGCAAAATCAGCTAACACAAGCCTATTTTACAATACAGTGTTGAATATCTCATGTAACTTACTGAATGCTCTACGGAATGTGAAAAACGCAATGGCTGTATAGGTCCAGAATGGTAAATATATGGGTTGTTTGCACTCATAAGAGCTGTGGCTCACTGCCACTGCCCAGCATTAGGATAAAGTATTACACCACATATCACTAGCCCAGGAAAAGATAAATATTCAAAATTCAAAGCACAGTTTCTACTGAAAGTGTAGAGCTTTCTCACAATCCTAAAGCTGAAAAGTCATAAGCCAAACAATAGTAAAAAGGGGACTATCTGTACATATATAGGCAGTATTTCATGGCCATTCCTGATATACAACTAGAAGTCCCCATTTTTATTATTTGTAAAATATGGAGATTTGAGTGAGAATTTTTAAAAAATCATTTCTTGTAGTTATCATAGGAGCTTCCTGTGCTAAAAAATATTTGTACTCTTAAAAATACCCATCAGGAGAAAATCTGCTTGACTTTGGGTTTAGTAATGAATTTTTAGATAGAGCACGAAGGCATAATTCCTACAAAATTTTGTTAAGTTGGACTTGATGAAAATTAAAAACTCCTCTGTGAAAAACACCGTTGAGAGAATGTAAAAAGAAGCCACAAACTAAGAAAATCTTTGAAAGCCACATACTGGATAAAGAATTAAATATAAAAATAGCCAAACTTTTAAAATTTTTAATTAAAAATTTTTAAAAATAGCCAAAAGGTCTAAACAGACATCTCACTAAAGATATACAAATAAGCATATAAAAACATAGCAAATAAGCATATGAAAAAAAAAAAAGTCCAACATGATTTGTCTTTAGGAAAAGGCAAAGTAAAACAACACTTTTTACCACCACACACCTATTATAATGACTAAAGTCCAAAACACTGACAATTCCATTTTGTGTGGAGCAACAGGAACTCATTCATTGTTGGTGGAAATACAAATGGTACATCCACTTTGGAAGTTTTGCAGTTTTTTATAAATCTAAATAAAGTCTTACCATCTACCCAGCAATCACACTTTTAGGTTTTTACCTAGTTGAGTTGAAATTTATGTTCACATAAAACCTTCATATGAATGTTTATAGAAGCTTTATTCATAATTACCAAAAACAGGAAGCAATCAAGACACTTCTCAATAGGTGGAAGGATGAACAAATCATGCTACTTTTATACAACTGAATACTATTCAGCAATAATAATGAGCTACTAAATAATAATAATGAGCTATTAAATCATGCAGAGACATTGATGAATCTTTTATACACATTGCTAAGTGAAAGGAGCCACTCCTCAGAAAAGGTTACATTCTATACATTTCCATTTGTATGACATCTGGAAAAGGCAAACTTATAGATAATGGTAAAAAGATCAGTGGTTGGTAGGGATTTGAATGGGTGAGGCACAGAGGGGTTTTTTAGGGCAGTGAAATTACTCTGGGTAACAATACAGTGGTGGATGCAAGGTATTATGCCATGATTTGACAATACCCAGAGAATCCTACATCTTCAACCTTAATATATACAAATTAAAAAAAAAAAAAAAAAAAAAAAAAAAAAACAGGAGAAAAGTGAGGAACCTAAAATGACATACTGATGCTGATGAAAATATCTGACTGTATTAGATCCTATGACACAATCTCACTGAACAGGGCGGGAGGAAAAGTGCTAGCCTAAATAATTTCAGAAACAATGGAGACTATGAGACTAAAGACAAAAGGAATCACAAATGAGCACTATATTGTAGTTGGTACAGTGGTTTCCCATAGGGTTAACAATCCTAAAAACGTGGTACCTATATACTGGGACTGAATGAAGAAGTAGATGGATGACAGGTGGTTAGTGCCAGGTTTCTCATTGTTGGGGTGAATGGTTACAGATAAGCAAGGGAGGAAGGCTAAAATAATCTATGTGATATGGCATAAAAGTCAGAAACATCAGCATGAATTCATGTTTAGCTTAATATTGATACAAATGGAGATTGATATAGACATAGATACAAATATTTACTGACGTGTACATACACAGGTTGCTATACATGCACCTATTTCCTAGCTCTATTTTGTGAGAGAGCCTAGAAGCAATGACACTCCATAGCAAAGAGGTCCTTTCTGTCCTAAATTTCAATCACATGGCACTAGTCACTTTATAGCATCCCATATAGTCACTGTGTGCTTCACCATCTGTCCCTGACTTCAAGACTGTATATGGAGGATCCACATCTCTTCCAACTAGCAGCTCCAGTAGGATGGTTAAGGGAAACATGCATAATTATATCCAAGGGGAAATCCCCTATAATATTAAATTTTAAGAACTTAAAGCTAATGCATTATTCATCTATTCAGTTCTTCTACAAATTTCTATTGAATGCCTACTATTCTCGGAACTGTAGTAAGTACTAGAGATCCACAAAGGAACAAAAAAGTAAAGCCTCATCATAGGGAAAATTAGTGTCAAGAGACAAAAAATCAAAACAAGTACAATGTAATGGCACCAAGAATATTAAAATAATGAGAAGTGTTAAAAGCAAATAAATTAGAGTGATGTACAGGAGGAATTTAAGTTGTGTACTTTAGAATAGGAAAAGTCTCTCTGAGATTACATTTATATCTGAAATGGAGATAGTTAAAAGATTAACATTTATTCTATGATTAACATGTGAAAAGTTTAGTAGAGAGTTTGACAGAAAGAAGAGGAAGCAGGTGCAAAGGAGTTGTTCAATGACAGGGGAAGCTGGACCATAGAGAGAGGGCTAGGATGACATCAGAAGTGACGAGTAGAAACCAGGGTTAGACGATGCACAAGGTGTGCTAAAGAAAAGCACCGAAACTGGGGATTTGTTTGGTTTGTTTTAATACTACATCTCTTTTGCCCTCTACAAAATAAATTGCTGTAGATTCAAAACTGTAAGTAAAAGGACCAGTTCGGATACTACTTGAAGGGTCCAGGGATTACCACCCAAACTTTGACCAGTATGGGACTCCTAAAAAGCATCCCATAGATTTCACTATCCCTCTACTAGAGGGATATAACTTTTCTTGATTCCCTCTAAGTACTGCATTTTACCTTTAACCTTCTGTTAAAGCCAGTTCCAATCCATCCAGGCATACAGAATGCCTCCTATACTTCAGCAGAGGGTGATGTTTGGCAAGGGACCAGGTACCTTCCCATGAGGTCTCCCAATCTAATAAAAGAAAATGACAGCATACGAATAAAATCAGAGAATCTGCTATCTGCACCACAAGATAAGATTTCCACTGGTTTCTCTCAAAACTACCTCCTTCACACTTCAGAGGATGCCTCTAGGATTTGATAGTCAAGCCCTATTAGTTAGGATTTTTAGCATCTCCTTCCTAAACCCTATCTACCACTTTTCTTTCCTGTATGAAAACTTTTTTTTTTCCTTCAATCCAAATAGTCTGCACTGATGTTCCTCTTCTGTCTATAAAGGAGAGTTGAGGCTTCCTATGGGATTTAGACCCACTCTTAGTGGTCATAGCTGAAGACAAGGATGCAATCTAAGAAAGGTTGTTGAATTTTCTTTTCATAAAAGCTTCGAATGAGAACCAAATGCTCAAAGATTAACATTTATTCTCTTTGCTAGAAGAAAGATGTGATGAGAGGAAATAAATTTGAACAGATATTTTGCTTTAAATATTTCAGAGCACTTTCACTTCCAGATAAAGTAGAACCTTCCACATGCCAGTGATACTCTAATCAACCTAATCATTTAATTTTGATTTTTCCAGCACTTGCTTTCTTCTCTTAAATAACATTAAAGGACACCAATTCAGATCAATAGTACCACACTCACCTAAATAAATCTGAGTCAAGCATCATTGCACTCTAATCTCCACTTTCTAACATTTATTCTACATGTTTCAGGCATTAGAATTACATTCTTTAATGTTGATTTTCCTCAAAAGTCAATGGCGGGGGAGGTGTTTTTTAATGACAGCATAATAAAGACATATATGATAAACTAATTTGGGAAGTTTGCAGAAAAGGATTCATGGCTCCCTCACAATCATCTTTGTAAGAAAACTTATAAAAAATGATCTGAATTTCTTAAGAAGCAGTGTGTTTCTTTCAAAAAATATATCCTAAATTCAAATATGTGAAATGAGAGATGGAGAGGAAAAGTCTAATTAGAAAATCTAACTTTGCCACAGCAGACTTAGGATTTAAATTTTAAGCAGAAAGGAGAAAATTTAAGATGCAAAATTTTAAATTACTAACATGGAAGATAAAAACGTATTTCTCTAGACATAAAGGTATGAGGGGCTTTTGGCTTCCAGTATTTTGATGGGCTAGAATCCCTGAAGAGGTTTGTAACTGGCATACAACTATCCTTGAAGAAATTGAAGGCAATTTTCAAAGAGGGAAGAAGATTAGAGAGGAAGAGAGGGCTGACATCTGTGAACAGTAAATGATGCAAGTTCTATTGGGGAGTAAAATGCCAGTTAGAGGACAAAGAAAAGAAGACCAAGCTTTAGCTCCCCAACAGAGGGCAGTAGAGACAGAGACCCTCTTTATTTTTTTATTTTTTTTTTCATATATGAAATTTATTGTCAAAATGGTTTCCATACAACACCCAGTGCTCATCCCAAAAGGTGCCCTCCTCAATACCCATCACCCACTCTCCCCTCCCTCCCACCCCCCATCAACCCTCAGTTAGTTCTCAGTTTTTAAGAGTCTCTTATGCTTTGGCTCTCTCCCACTCTAACCTATTTTTTTCCTTCCCCTCCCCCATGGGTTTCTGTTAAGTTTCACAGGATCCACGTAAGAGTGAAACCATATATCTGTCTTTCTCTGTATGGCTTATTTCACTTAGCATCACACTCTCCAGTTCCATCCACGTTGCTACAAAGGGCCATATTTCGTTCTTTCTCATTGCTCTGTAGTACTCAGAGACCCTCTTTAAAAGAGTTAAAGTGGAGCACCTGGGTGGCTCAGTTGGTTGAGCGTCTGACTTCGGCTCAGGTCATGATCTTGCGGTGTCGAGCCCCACTTCGGGCTCTGTGCTGGCAGCTCAGAGCCGGGAGCCTGTTTTTGATTCTGTGTCTCCCTCTCTCTCTGCCCCTCCCCTGCTCATGCTCTGTCTCTCTCTGTCTCAAAAATAAATAAAAACATTAAAGAAAAGATTTTTTAAAAAAATAAATGAGTTAAAGTGTGGATGTGGTAGAGCCCCTCCTTAAGGAATGTGGTGAAAACCCCAAGACAAGGGAAGGCAACCTGGCTACGTGCAAGTGCATGATATTCCTCATGTATGTTACAGAGGTAACATAGACCATCCATTCTGACTGTATGTTATCATATATGGGGGACAAAGGGGCAAAAATTGTACAAAAGGCAACCGCCTCCCACCACTGCTCTTGGGGCTCAGCCTTTTGGGGTCTTAGACTGCTGAGCCTGTGCTGACACAAATAAAGTTACTTCCTGGAAAGAAAGCCTCTGTGTCCTGACTCTTTATGTGTGACTCACGGCTACAGGGACACCTGAGTGGCTCAGTTGGTAGGTTTTGGCTCAGGTCATGATCTCACAACTACTGGGTTTAGACTCCCTGCTATCAGGCACCACGCTCACAGCACGGAGCCTGCTTGGGACTCGCTGTTTTCTCTCTCTCTCCCTCTCTTTCAAAATAAATAAATTAACCTAAAAAAATGAGCTAAAGTAGTCCCAGGGTGTTATCAGTTCCTCATTAGAAGCAATTGTAAATATTCTCTGAAAAGAAAAATTGTACCTAATTTAGATATGGGATTTTCACAGATTAAGCTCAGTGTATGAGCTAACATTAAAAAATAATGTACAAGAAAACAAAAGTTTTTAAATGAGATTGACACCAAGAATAAAAATAAACACGGGGCGCCTGGGTGGCGCAGTCGGTTAAGCGTCCGACTTCAGCCAGGTCACGATCTCGCGGTCCGTGAGTTCGAGCCCCACGTCAGGCTCTGGGCTGATGGCTCGGAGCCTGGAGCCTGTTTCCGATTCTGTGTCTCCCTCTCTCTCTGCCTCTCCCCCGTTCATGCTCTGTCTCTCTCTGTCCCAAAAATAAATAAAAAATGTTGAAAAAAAAAATTTAAAAAAAAAAAAAAGAATAAAAATAAACAACAGATAGACACTCCCAATATTTAAGATTAAGATTAAATACTAATATTAATATTTTTATTTGCCAATGTGAATAAATAATAGCTATTACTGAAATATGTTTTAAAAGATGAAATAACAGAAATGAACAAGCAATAGGACACTATTAAGAATAACCAGGTGGGGCGCCTGGGTTGCTCTGTAGGCTAAGCATCTGACTTTGGCTCAGGTCATGATCTCAAGGTCCATGAGTTTGAGCCCTGCATCAGGCTCTGTGCTGACAGAGCTTGGAGCCTGGAGCCTGCTTCAGATTCTGTGTCTCCCACTTTCTCTGCCCCTCCCCTGCTCACACTCTGTCTGTCTGTCTGTCTGTCTCTCTGTCTCTCTCTCTCTCCAAAATAAATAAAAATTTAAAAAAAGAAAAACCAAGCATATCAAAAACAAAACAAAACAAAAAAAGGTCAAACGAAATTTCTATCACTTAAGAATATAACAATTGAAATTAAAAAAAAATAAGTGGACAAATTAAAGAGCAGATTAGGAACCAACTAAAGAGAAAACAATTGCACAAAATATATATCTAAATAAATTGCCCAAAGTAGAACACTGAGACACAAAATGGGAAATAAGAAAGAGGTATTAAGAGAATATATAGGACTGAAAAGTTTCAATATATTCAGTGTTCCATCACAAAAGAAAAAAGAAAATGGAAGGGGAAAATTGAAAAAAATAATGGCTAGGACTTTTCAGAACTGAAGCATGACATAATAAAATGCATACTACAGAGTATAAATCAAATGAGATCCAAAGTTAAACCTACTGTCATGACAGTAAAGGGCACAAAAAATTAATAAAATATTAAACTTAATCAGAAAAAAAAAAGATTAATCGAACAGGAGCAAAAATAGAGTAACATCAGTCCTTTTAACAGCAATACTGGAACAAGAATACTACGGCATAATGTGTTCAAAGAGCTGACAAGGTGAAAAGTCATCTTAAATTTGTATTCCCAGCAAAACTAGCTCTCAAGAATAAGTTTAAAGTAAAACTGCTTTGGGATCAAACAAACAAACAAACAAAATGTGATATGTTTTATCACCTACAGAGATTCACTACAGAAATTTCCATATATATACTTCAAAAAAACAAGGGAAAATAATCTGTAACGTCTGTGACAAACAAGGAAAGTTTCAGTAAAAATATCCATAAATATGTATTTCTACCCAAACCAGCTATTCTCAAATAGGGATGGTACTATTCTTGATACAATAATGGGGGGGGGGGTATTTTTGATTGTTAAAATCTTTAGTGTCTATACTCGTAGCATTTAGCGGGACCAACAATGTTAAATTGTGTTAAGGGGGAATGGCAAGATCACTTTTAATGTTTAATTATAAATGAAACATTTCAGTTAATGTTTCATTTTAGTATTATTCATATCTAATTATCAGAATCTCAGCTTTAAAAAAAATTAATGTTGGAGTCCGGAAGATGGCGGCGTAGGAGGACGCGGGGCTCACAACGCGTCCTGCCGATCACTTAGATTCCACCTACACCTGCCTAAAGAACCCAGAAAACCGCCAGAGGATTAGCAGAAGGGAGTCTCCGGAGTCAAGCGCAGACTAGAGGCCCACGGAAGAGGGTAGGAAGGGCGGCGAGGCGGTGCGCGCTCCACGGACTGGCGGGAGGGAGCCGGGGCGGAGGGGCGGCTCGCCGGCCAAGCAGAGCCCCCGAGTCTGACTGGCAAAAGCGGAGGGGCCGGACAGACTGTGTTCCGACAGCAAGCGCGACTTAGCGTCTGGGAGGTCATAAGTTAACAGCTCTGCTCGGAAAGCGGGAAGGCTGGAGGACAAAGGGAGGGAGAGCTGCTGAGCCCCCGGACGGCAGAGCTCAGCTTGGCGGGGAACAAAGGCGCCAGCGCCATCTCCCCCGCCCATCCCCCAGCCAAAATCCCAAAGGGAACCAGTTCCTGCCAGGGAACTTGCTCGCTCCGCGCAAACACCCAACTCTGTGCTTCTGCGGAGCCAAACCTCCGGCAGCGGATCTGACTCCCTCCCGCTGCCACAGGGCTCCTCCTGGAGTGGATCACCTAAGGAGAAGCGAGCTAAGCCTGCCCCTCCACCCCCCGTGCACCTTGCCTACCCACCCCAGCTAATACGCCAGATCCCCAGCAACACAAGCCTGGCAGTGTGCAAGTAGCCCAGATGGGACACGCCACCCCACAGTGAATCCCGCCCCTAGGAGAGGGGAAGAGAAGGCACACACCAGTCTGACTGTGGCCCCAGCAGTGGGCTGGGGGCAGACATCGGTCGGACTGCGGCCCCGCCCACTAACTCCAGTTATACACCACAGCACAGGGGAAGTGCACTGCAGGTCCTCACCACGCAAGGGACTCTCCAAAATGACCAAACGGAAGAATTCCCCTCAGAAGAATCTCCAGGAAATAACAACAGCGAATGAACTGATCAAAAAGGATTTAAATAATATAACAGAAAGTGAATTTAGAATAATAGTCATAAAATTAATCGCTGGGCTTGAAAACAGTATACAGGACAGCAGAGAATCTCTTGCTACAGAGATCAAGGGACTAAGGACCAGTCACGAGGAGCTGAAAAACGCTTTAAACGAAATGCAAAACAAAATGGAATCCACGATGGCTCGGCTTGAAGAGGCAGAGGAGAGAATAGGTGAACTAGAAGATAAAGTTATGGAGAAAGAGGAAGCTGAAAGAAAGAGAGATAAAAAAATCCAGGAGTATGAGGGGAAAATTAGAGAACTAAGTGATACACTAAAAAAAAATAATATACGCATAATTGGTATCCCAGAGGAGGAAGAGAGAGGGAAAGGTGCTGAAGGGGTACTTGAACAAATTATAGCTGAGAACTTCCCTGAACTGGGGAAGGAAAAAGGCATTGAAATCCAAGAGGCACAGAGAACTCCCTTCAGACGTAACTTGAATCGATCTTCTGCACGACATATCATAGTGAAACTGGCAAAATACAAGGATAAAGAGAAAATTCTGAAAGCAGCAAGGGATAAACGTGCCCTCACTTATAAAGGGAGACTTATAAGACTCGTGACTGATCTCTCCTTTGAAACTTGGCAGGCCAGAAAGGCTTGGCACGATATCTACAGTGTGCTAAACAGAAAAAATATGCAGCCGAGAATCCTTTATCCAGCAAGTCTGTCATTTAGAATAGAAGGAGAGATAAAGGTCTTCCCAAACAAACAAAAACTGAAGGAATTTGTCACCACGAAACCAGCCCTACAAGAGATCCTAAGGGGGATCCTGTGAGACAAAGTACCAGAGACATCACTACAAGCATAAAACATACAGACATCACAATGACTCTAAACCCATATCTTTCTATAATAACACTGAATGTAAATGGATTAAATGCGCCAACTAAAAGACATAGGGTATCAGAATGGATAAAAAAACAAGACCCATCTATTTGCTGTCTACAAGAGACTCATTTTAGATCTGAGGACACCTTTAGATTGAGAGTGAGGGGATGGAGAACTATTTATCATGCTCCTGGAAGCCAAAAGAAAGCTGGAGTAGCCATACTTCTTTCAGACAAACTAGACTTTAAATTAAAGGCTGTAACAAGAGATGAAGAAGGGCATTCTATAATAATCACAGGGTCTATCCACCAGGAAGAGCTAACTATTATAAATGTCTATGCGCCAAATACCCGAGCCCCCAGATATATAAAACAATTACTCATAAACATAAGCAACCTTATTGATAAGAATGTGGTCATTGCAGGGGACTTTAACACCCCACTTACAGAAATGGATAGATCATCTAGACACACAGTCAATAAAGAAACAAGGGCCCTGAATGATACATTGGATCAGATGGACTTGACAGATATATTTAGAACTCTGCATCCCAAAGCAACAGAATATACTTTCTTTTCGAGTGCACATGGAACATTCTCCAAGATAGATCATATACTGGGTCACAAAACAGCCCTTCATAAGTTTACAAGAATTGAAATTATACCATGCATACTTTCAGACCACAATGCTATGAAGCTTGAAATCAACCACAGGAAAAAGTCTGGAAAACCTCCAAAAGCATGGAGGTTAAAGAACACCCTACTAACGAATGAGTGGGTCAACCAGGCAATTAGAGAAGAAATTAAAATATACATGGAAACAAACGAAAATGAAAATACAACAACCCAAACGCTTTGGGATGCAGCGAAGGCAGTCCTGAGAGGAAAATACATTGCAATCCAGGCCTATCTCAAGAAACAAGAAAAATCCCAAATACAAAATCTAACAGCACACCTAAAGGAAATAGAAGCAGAACAGCAAAG